>NC_092008.1:4282320-4424820 GCF_044704955.1 Pristiophorus japonicus | reverse complement strand
GCTCCCGTATTGGACTGTTCAGCCACCTAAGGTCTCATTGTTAGAGTGGAAGCAAGTCTTCCTCGATTCCGAGGGACTGCCCAAGAGGAAGAAGAATCCCTCCTTAAATACGGAGACCAAACCTGTACACAGTGGTCTCACCAATACCCTGTGCAGCACTCTGTCTCATATACCTGTACCTGAATTAAATTATTTCTGCTATTGAAAGGTCCTCTCTCAGACTGATGCACTCCCAGGGCAGGTACAGGGGGTTAGATACAGAGTAAAGCTCTGTATCTAACCCCCCTGTACCTGCCCTGGGAGTGTTTGATGGGGACAGTGTAGAGGGAGCTTTACTCTGTATCTAACCCCCTGTACCTGCCCTGGGAGTGTTTGATGGGACAGTGTAGAGGGAGCTTTACTCTGTATCTAACCCCCTGGACCTGCCCTGGGAGTGTCTGATGGGGACAGTGTAGAGGGAGTTTTACTTTGTATCTCACCCCCTGGACCTGCCCTGGGAGTGTTTGCTGGGAACAGTGTAGAGGGAGCTTTACTCTGTATCTAACCCCCCTGTACCTGCCCTGGGAGTGTTTGATGGGACAGTGTAGAGAGAGCTTTACTCTGTATCTAACCTGCTGGACCTGCCCTGGGAGCATTTGATGGGGACAGTGTAGAGGGAGCTTTACTTTGTATCTAACCCCGTGCTGTACCTGCCCTGGGAGTGTCTGACGGGACAGTGTAGAGGGAGCTTTACTCTGTATCTAACCCCGTACTGTACCTGCCCTGGGAGTGTTTGATGGGGACAGTGTAGAGGGAGCTTTACTCTGTATCTAACCCCCTGTACCTGCCCTGGGAGCATTTGATGGGGACAGTGTAGAGGGAGCTTTACTCTGGATCTAACCCCCTGGACCTGCCCTGGGAGTTTTTGATGGGACAGTGTAGAGGGAGCTTTACTCTGTATCTAACCCCCTGGACCTGCCCTGGGAGTGTCTGATGGGGACAGTGTAGAGGGAGCTTTACTCTGTATCTCACCCCCTGGACCTGCCCTGGGAGTGTTTGCTGGGAACAGTGTAGAGGGAGCTTTACTCTGTATCTAACCCCCTGTACCTGCCCTGGGAGTGTCTGATGGGACAGTGTAGAGGGAGCTTTACTCTGTATCTCACCCCCTGGACCTGCCCTGGGAGTGTTTGATGGGACAGTGTAGAGGGAGCTTTACTCTGTATCTCACCCCCTGGACCTGCCCTGGGAGTGTTTGCTGGGAACAGTGCAGGGGGAGCTCGACCTAACTTTGCTGTGCACATTTTGACATCTGCAAATGAGAATCAACTTCAGAGACAGGCAAAATCATTGACGGGGAGGGGTGGCGAGGGAGGGAGATAACGAGAAGCACTTACCCTGCTCCCAGATAGACCATGCCGATGCAAAGAAGGGCTCTGTACATTCCTGGAGTCAGTTTGGGTTCCATAATCTGCTTAGTGCTGGGCTCTTCATGTGGAGCGTAGTACCCCAGTGTGTGTGAGGGGAGAGTATCGACTTGCAAGTGTCCTTCTGCAAAAAATGCTCTCTCTTGCCTCCACCAGCTCTCCCCCCCACCCCCTCAGATCAAGAGAAGTCTTCAATGCAATGGTTGCGAGCTGTTAGTCTGTGTGTGTCTGATCAAGAGGACTGTGGCACAATTTTGAGGGGAGCAGGGCTGGAGAGGGAGTGCTGTGTCTGTTGGAGTGTGTTGGAGGTGCATGTTTGAACTGTGTGCGAGAGAGAGAGAGAGAGAGACACACACACACTCACACTCACACACAAAACCAGTTTTCCGGGCGTGGGGTATCAGCTCCTTGCCAAGGTGAGAGAGCCTTTGCAAAGTGTTCCAGCCAGCAGCGAATAAAGTTTTGGAGAACTCCGGCCGCGATGCACAAATGCTCAAAGATGCCCAACAGTGCCCCTGTTCCAGATATTCCACCTCGACGATAAGCACAAAAACACAAGTCCTGAATCCAGCAATTGTGCAAAAATAAAACCTTCAACGCGAGCCAGCCTCCAAGTTGCACATTCTTTGCAAAGAAAGTTCAGAACTTGAAATGCTCACCTCTCTGTTCCAAGCGCGGTTACACTCATCCCTTCCTCCCAGGCAATGAGTTATTTATAATTGTCTCTGCATTAACACTCCCAGGTAATGGCCGAGGTTCCCCCAGCTCTCCCACCACTCATTTATCTCCACTTCCAAATACCTCAACAACCCCCCCCCACCCCCAACCCCCCTCCCTCCCTCCCTCCCAGTCCGGCCCAAAGACACTCAGTGCCTGCACACAGCACCAGCCAGGTACAGAGCTTCGTCACAACGCATAGTGTGAGAGGGCGGTGCTCCCGGGCAGGTAGAGGGAGAGAGAGAGAGAGAGAGGGAGGGAGGGAGGGGGAGAGAGAGAGAGAGAGAGAGAGAGGGAGGGGGAGAGAGAGAGAGAGGGAGGGGGAGAGGGAGAGAGAGAGAGAGGGAGGGGGAGAGAGAGAGAGAGAGAGAGAGGGAGGGCGGGAGAGAGGGGGAGAGAGAGAGAGGGAGGGAGAGAGGGAGGGGGAGAGAGGGGGAGAGGGGAGAGGGGAGGGAGGGAGGGAGGGGGAGAGAGAGAGAGAGAGAGAGGGAGGGAGGGAGAGAGGGGGAGAGAGAGGGAGGGAGGGAGAGAGGGAGGGAGAGAGGGGGAGAGAGGGAGGGAGGGGGAGAGAGGGGGAGAGGGGAGGGAGAGAGGGAGGGAGAGAGAGAGAGAGAGGGAGGGGGAGAGAGAGAGAGAGGGAGGGGGAGAGAGGGAGAGAGGGGAGGGAGAGAGGGAGGGAGAGAGAGAGAGAGAGGGAGGGGGAGAGAGAGAGAGAGAGAGGGAGGGAGGGAGGGAGAGGGAGGGAGGGAGAGAGAGAGGGAGGGGAGAGGGAAAGAGAGAGGGAGAAAGAGAGGGGGGAGAGAGAGAGGGAGAAAGAGAGGGGGGAGGGAGAGAGGGAGGGGGAGAGAGGGGAGAGGGAGAGAGGGAGGGGGAGAGAGGGGAGAGGGAGAGAGAGAGGGAGAAAGAGAGGGGGGAGGGAGAGAGGGAGAGGGAGGGAGGGAGAGAGAGAGGGAGGGGGAGAGGGAGAGAGAGAGGGAGAAAGAGAGGGGGGGAGGGAGGGGAGAGAGGGGGAGAGGGGAGGGAGAGAGGGAGGGGGAGAGGGGAGGGAGAGAGGGAGGGGGGGAGAGAGAGGGAGGGAGAGAGGGGGGAGAGAGAGAGAGAGAAGGGGAGGGAGGGAGAGAGAGAGAGAGAGAAGGGGAGGGAGGGAGAGAGGGAGAGAGAGAGGGGGAGGGAGGGAGAGAGGGGGGGGAGAGAGAGAGGGGGAGAGGGAGGGAGGGAGGGGGGGAGAGGGAGGGAGGGAGGGGGGGAGAGGGAGGGAGAGAGGGGGAGAGAGAGAGAGGGAGGGAGAGGGAGAGAGAGAGGGAGAGAGAGGGAGAGGGAGGGGAGAGAGGGAGGGAGAGAGGGAGGGGAGAGAGAGAGGGAGGGGGAGGGAGAGAGAGCGGGGGGAGGGAGGGAGAGAGGGAGGGGGAGGGGGGGAGAGAGAGAGAGAGAGTGAGAGAGACAGAGAGAGAGACAGAGACAGAGAGAGATTATGTAGAGAGAAAGAAAGACTTGCATTTATATAGCGCCTTTCACGACCACCCGACATCTCAAAGCACTTTACAGCCAATGAAGCACTTTTCGAGTGTAGTCATTGTTGCATTGTGGGAAACGCCAATAGCGCACAGCAAGCTCCCACACACAGCGCTGTGATAATGACCCGGATCGTCTGTTTTAGTGATATTGGTCGAGGGATAAATATTGGCCCCAGGACACCGGGGAGAACTCCCCCTGCTCTTCTTCCAATAGTGGCCCCGGGATCTTTTACATCCGCCCGAGAGGGCAGACGGGGGCCTCGGTTTAATGTCTCATCCCGAAAGAGGGAGGCGTCGAACTGCCCGCCCACGTGCGAGGCTGGACGATCGCCGACGGCCTGTTCAGCCATGGGGGGTGTCGCAGAAAGCCCGATCCGCGTGGACAGGGACACGCCCGCGCCCCGGAACTCTTCTGCAGAATGGTCGCTGGGTCCAGCACAGGAACGCTGGCCGACAGTCTCCCTGCTCAGTTCAGCAAAGCCCCCCCCCGCCCCCAGATGCCTGCACTCCAGCTGGCCATCCGGACTGTGACTCCCCCAAAATGGGTCATTTTCCAGTTGTCAAACAGTAACTACTGAGGTGCTGCAGGGATCGGTGCTGGGGCCTCACCTATTTACAATCTATATTTTGGGGGGCGGTTGACTTATGAGGAAAGGTTGAGCAGGTTGGGCCTCTACTCATTGGAATTCAGAAGAATGAGAGGTGATCTTATCGAAACGTATAAGATTATGAGGGGGCTGGACAAGGTGGATGCAGAGAGGATGCTCCCACTGATGGGGGAAACTAGAACTAGGGGGCATGGTCTTAGAATAAGGGGCCGCCTATTTAAAACTGAGATGAGGAGGAATTTCTTCTCTCAGAGGGTCGTAAATCTGTGGAATTCTCTGCCTCAGAGAGCTGTGGAAGCCGGGACATTGAATAAATTTAAGACAGATATAGACAGTTTCTTAACTGATAAGGGGGCGGGGAAGTGGAGCTGGGTCCATGATCGGATCAGCCATGATCTTATTAAATGGCGGAGCAGGCTCGAGGGGCCGAATGGCCGACTCCTGCTCCTGTTTCTGATGTTGTTCTGTTCAGCCTCGTGCCGCACACACAGACCATCGCGATGAACAACAGCATCGTGAATTTATATAGCGCCTTTAACCGTGGCTAAACTTCCCAAGGTGCTTCACAGGAATCGAGGAAGACTTGCTTCCACTCTTAACATGAGTTCTCAGGTGGCTGAACAGTCCAATACGGGAGCCACAGTCCCTGTCACAGGGTGGGACAGACAGTGGTCGAGGGAAGGGGAGGGTGGGACTGGTTTGCCGCACGCTCCTTCCGCTGCCTGCGCTTGGTTTCTGCACGCTCTCTGTGCCGAGACTCGAGGTGCTCAGCGCCCTCCCGGATGCACTCCCTCCACTTAGGGCGGGACTGGTCTTTGGGCCCAGGGACTCCCAGGTGTCGGTGGGGATGTTGCACTTTATCAGGGAGGCTTTGAGGGTGGTCCCTTGTAACGTTTCCTCTGCCCGCCTTTGGCTCGTTTGCCCGTGAAGGAGTTCCGAGTAGAGCGCTCGCTTTGGGGAGTCTCGTGTCTGGGGGGACATGCGGACAATGTGGGCCCTGCCCAGCGGAGCTGGTCGAGTGTGGTCAGTGCTTCGATGCTGGGGATGTTGGGCCTGGTCGAGGACGCTAACGTTGGTGCGTCTGTCCTCCCGGGGGATTTGCAGGATCTTGCGGGGACAGCGTTGGTGGTATTTCTCCAGCGACTTGAGGTGTCTACTGTACACGGTCCATGTCTCTGAGCCACACAGGAGGGCGGGTATCACTACAGCCCTGTAGGCCATGAGCCTGGCCATCACACCCACTGACGAATTGGTGTCTGTACCTTGGCCACTAATCAGACACGCTCTCCCACGCAGTCTGGCACAGTCTGAATCACTTCCTGAATCAGGGCTTTACCCCAATCACCGCTTAACTAACCAACGATTTACTAATCAATCAAATGTATTTGGTTGATAATTGCCAGGGTCAATGTTGGAAACCGAACTGAATGAAGATCTAACGGTCCCTGGTTCAATCCCGGTTTTCGGCAATATCTGAATGAAAGAAAGCTTTGCGTTCCTTCTCCATCATAGTCAGCCCCTCGAATCGAGGCAGAGACACTCCCACACCAAAAAGGGATGTGTTCACAGATGCTTCAATGAAGGAGGTTGATACACTCAGAATAAAGGATGAAACTGAGTACTGTGTACAATGAGTAAGTGTGACCTTAGCTCCTTTAATAAGACTTTGACAGTGCGGCGCTCCCTCAGTACCGCCCCTCCGACAGTGCGGTACTCCCTCAGTACCGCCCCTCCGACAGTGCGGCGCTCCCTCAGTACCGCCCCTCCGACAGTGCGGCGCTCCCTCAGTACCGCCCCTCCGACAGTGCGGCGCTCCCTCAGTACCGCCCCTCCGACAGTGCGGCGCTCCCTCAGTACCGCCCCTCCGACAGTGCGGCGCTCCCTCAGTACCGCCCCTCCGACAGTGCGGCGCTCCCTCAGTACCGCCCCTCCGACAGTGCGGCGCTCCCTCAGTACCGCTCCTCCGACAGTGCGGCTCTCCCTCAGTACCGCCCCTCCGACAGTGCGGCGCTCCCTCAGTACCGCCCCTCCGACAGTGCAAAGCTCTCTTTGTATCCAACCCGTGCTGTACCTGCCCTGGGAGTGTTTGATGGGACAGTGTAGAGGGAGCTTTACTCTGTATCTAACCCCCTGTACCTGCCCTGGGAGTGTTTGATGGGACAGTGTCGAGGGAGCTTTACTCTGTATCTAACCCCCTGTACCTGCCCTGGGAGTGTTTGATGGGACAGTGTAGAGGGAGCTTTAATCTGTATCTAACCCCCTGTACGTGCCCTGGGAGTGTTTGATGGGGACAGTGTAGAGGGAGCTTTACTCTGTATCTAACCCCGTGCTGTGGGAGTGTGTGATGGGACAGTGTCGAGGGAGCAGTAAATAGGTGAGCATTGCGCTGGCTATTTAACTGTGGAGGCTGCGCTTGGAGCGGCGGGGAGGAGATAAGGAACGGAATTTTTTGATTGCTGATTCCTCAAACTCCTGCCCGTGCCCCCAAGCCCCACTTCCCCCCGTGTGTTTGTGATCAGCCCCGATGTGGAGGAACACTGAATCAGTAAAAGTAGAGTCGGTGGCTGGGAGCACTGTCGGCCATGATTCAGGAGAAGGCAGGCAGGCACCATAACACATTTTACGACGCCCTGTGTGTTTGCCCAGTGCTGATAACGCAGTGGATGGGTAAACACAGAAACCCGGCTTATCGCAACCCCGACAATGAATGGAAGCCTTGTTCCTCTCGCGGCCATGCTTACAGCGAGCTGTCAGACCCAGGTCACTGGGGAATGGGCGTGATAAAGGCCATCACTGGGTGACTGTGGGGTGTCTGTAGGGTGGACTGGTGTTTTCCAACCCTACTCCCCCCATCCTGTGTCCTCAGCATCTCGTCATAGGTGGGGGCATATTCGCCTGTGGGAGGCATCACATCTGCTCACTGACTGGTGTCTCTCAGTCTCTCTCCCTCTCTCGGGGAGATATCTGTACACTGACTGGTGTCTCTCAGTCCCCTCTCCCTCAGGGTGATATCTGTACACTGACTGGTGTCTCTCAGTCACTCTCCCTCAGGGAGATATCTGTACACTGACTGGTGTCCCTCAGTCCCCTCTCTCTCAGGGAGACATCTGTACACTGACTGGTGTCTCTCAGTCCCCTCTCCCTCAGGGAGATATCTCTACACTGACTGGTGTCTCTCAGTCCCCTCTCCCTCAGGGAGATATCTGTACACTGACTGGTGTCCCTCAGTCCCCTCTCCCTCAGGGAGATATCTGTACACTGACTGGTGTCCCTCAGTCCCCTCTCCCTCAGGGAGATATCTGTACATTGACTGGTGTCTCTCAGTCCCCTCTCCCTCAGGGAGATATCTGTACACTGACTGGTGTCTCTCAGTCCCTCTCCCTCAGGGAGATATCTGTACACTGACTGGTGTCTCTCAGTCCCCTCTCCCTCAGGGAGATATCTGTACACTAACTGGTGTCCCTCAGTGCCCTCTCTCTCAGGGAGATATCTGTACACTGACTGGTGTCCCTCAGTCCCCTCTCTCTCAGGGAGATATCTCTACACTGACTGGTGTCTCTCAGTCTCTCTCCCTCTCTTGGGGAGATATCTGTTCACTGACTGGTGTCTCTCAGCCTCTCTCTCCCTCAGGGAGATATCTGTTCACTGACTGGTGTCTCTCAGCCTCTCTCTCCCTCAGGGAGATATCTGTACACTGACTGGTGTCTCTCAGTCCCCTTTCCCTCAGGGAGATATCTATACACTGACTGGTGTCTCTCAGTCCTCCTCTCTCTCTCTCAGGGAGATATCTGTACACTGACTGGTGTCTCTCAGTCCCCTCTCTCTCAGGGAGATATCTGTACACTGACTGGTGTATCTCAGTCCCTCTCCCTCAGGGAGATATCTGTACACTGACTGGTGTCTCTCAGTCCCTCTCCCTCAGGGCGATATCTGTACACTGACTGGTGTCTCTCAGTCCCTCTCCCTCAGGGAGATATCTGTACACTGACTGGTGTCTCTCAGTCCCTCTCCCTCAGGGAGATATCTGTACACTGACTGGTGTCTCTCAGTCCCTCTCCCTCAGGGAGATATCTGTACACTGACTGGTGTCTCTCAGTCCCTCTCCCTCAGGGAGATATCTGTCCACTGACTGGGGCCTGGAAAAGTGATACGTCGCTGCCACCCGGTGGAGCTCAGAGCTGTTACATGTGTAAAGGGCATTTAGAGAGCGCCAGTATCGACCTCTGGAAGTCCGAAAGCGCTTTGCAGCCAATGAAGCACTTTTTGGAGTATGTTCACTAATGTAATGTGGGAAACGAGGCAGCCAATTTGTACACAGCAAGCTCCCACAAACAGCAAGGTGATAAATGACACAGATTATCTGTTTTCGTGATATAGATTAATGCATAAATATATATTGTTTTTTAACCCGCCCCAGTGATATGTCTCCTGGGTAATTGTCTACTGGCGTTCTCTGGGGATTACACTTCGATTCCTGAAGACTCCTGGTTCAATCCTCGAACTTAAACTTCAGCTCATCCACAACTCAGCTGCCCCGTGTCCTAACTCGCACCCAGTCCCACTCACCCATCACCCCCTGTGCTCGCTGCCCCCGTGTCCTAACTCGCACCGAGTCCCACTCACCCATCACCCCCTGTGCTCACTGCCCCGTGTCCTAACTCACACCCAGACCCGCTCACCCATCACCCCCTGTGCACACTGCCCCGTGTCCTAACTCGCACCGAGTCCCGCTCACCCATCACCCCCTGTGCTCACTGCCCCCGTGTCTTAACTCGCACCGAGTCCCACTCACCCATCACACCCTGTGCTCGCTGACCTATATTGGCTTCCGGTTAAACAATGTCTCGATTTCAAAATTCTCATCTGTGTTTAAAAATCCCTCCATGGCCCCTCGCCCCTCCCTATCTCTGTAACCCCCTCCAACCCCTCCAGCCCTCCCTATCTCTCTAACCTCCTCCAGCCCCTACACCCCTCCCTATCTCTGTAACCTCCTCCAACCCCTACACCCCTCGCTATCTCTGTAACTTCCTCCAGCCCCTACACCCCTCCCTATCTCTGTAACCTCCTCCAGCCCCTACATCCCTCTCTATCTGTATAACCTCCTCCAGCCCCTACACCCCTCCCTATCTCTGTAACCCCCTCCAGCCCCTACACCCCTCCCTATCTCTGTAACCTCCTCCAGCCCCTACACCCGTCGCTATCTCTGTAACCTCCTCCAGCCCCTACACCTTCCCTATCTCTGTAACCTCCTCCAGCCCCTACATCCCTCCCTATCTCTGTAACCTCCTCCAGCCTCTACACCCCTCCCTATCTCTGTAATCCACTCCAGCACCTATGCCCCTCCCTATCTCACTAACCTCCTCCAGCCCCTACACCCCTCCCTATCTCTGTAACCTCCTCCAGCCCCTACACCCCTCCTATCTCTGTAACCTCCTCCAGCCCCTACACCCCTCCCTATCTCTGTAACCTCCTCCAGCCCCTACACCCCTCCCTATCTCTGTAACCTCCTCCAGCCTCTACACCCCTCCCTATCTCTGTAACCTCCTCCAGCCCGTACACCCCTCCCTATCTCTATAACCTCCTCCAGCCCCTACATCTCTCCCCATCTCTGTAACCTCCTCCAGCCCGTACACCCCTCCCTATCTCTGTAACCTCCTCCAGCCCCTACATCCCTCCCTATCTGTATAACCTCCTCCAGCCCCTGCACCCCTCCCTATCTCTATAACCTTCTCCAGCCTCTGAAACCCTTCCTATCTCTGTAACCTCCTCCTGCCCCTACACCCCTCCCTATCTCTATAACCTTCTCCAGCCCCTGAAACCCTCCCTATCTCTGTAACCTTCTCCAGCCCCTACATCTCTCCCCATCTCTGTAACCTCCTCCAGCCCGTACACCCCTTCCTATCTCTGTAACCTCCTCCAGCCCCTACACCCCTCCCTATCTGTGTAACCTCCTCCAGCCCTTACACCCCTCCCTATCTCTGTAACCTCTTCCAGCCCCTACATCCCTCCCTATCTCTGTAACCTCTTCCAGCCCCTACACCTCTCACCACCTCTGTAACCTCCTCCAGCCCCTACACCCCTCCCTATCTCTGTAACCCCCTCCAGCCACTACACCCCTCCCTATCTCTGTAACCCCCTCCAGCCACTACACCCCTCCCTATCTCTGTAACCCCCTCCAGCCCCTACACCCCTCCCTATCTCTGTAACCCCCTCCAGCCACTACACCTCTCCCTATCTCTGTAACCCCCTCCAGCCACTGCTCTGTTATGTATGTTAACTGGGTTTTAGCTGCCACCAGAGGGCGCAACTGTCGGAGTCCTGATGGTCACTGGCAGACACGTGCAAACCGTGTATATCATGTTGGCAGCCATGTTGACTCCTCACTTTGAGAATAAATAAACTGGAGTGAGGTCAAGCCTGAACTAGCTCACCGTACTTAGCCTCGTGGAGTTATTCGATACTTAACAATTGGCGACGAGGATGGGATTACGAACTCTCACGCAGCCATGTCCATTGGAATTTTGGCGAGATTCGTGGAAGGGGAAGACTGGGAGAATTTCACTGATCGCCTCGCCCAGTACTTCGTAGCCAACGGATTGGAAGGAACCGATAACGCAATTAAGCGCAGGGCGGTTCTCCTCGCCGTTTGTGGGTCAAAAATTTATGGCCTGATCAAGACCCGACCAACGGATAACACTTACCATGAATTGTGTACGCTGGTTCGGAACCACTTTAAACCGAAGGAACGCATCAACATGGCGAGGTATCGCTTCTAAACGCACAATCGCTCCGAGGGCCAGGTTGTGGCAGAAGTTGTCGCCGACCTGAGACGTCTCGCTGGGCCGTGCAACGTCGGAGCTACGTTGGGGGAAATGCTGCGGGACTTTTTCGCGCTTGGCGTTGGCCACGAGGGTCATCCTTCGAAAGCTGCTGGCTGCTGAATCTCTCGACCTGAGCAGGGCCATCACGATCGCCCAGGCATGCATGTCCACGGACGAAAACCCGAAACAGATGATCTTCCCAGCATCGAAACCCACCGGCAAGTATTGTGCATAAAATAATATCGTCGGCAGGGCCTACTCGTCCCCGGTCGTATGACCTGTAACTGCTGAAAGTCCGCCATCGGGGGTGAATCACATCGCGCCTTGTTGGCGTTGCGGGGGCTATCATCGGGCCCATCAATGCCGATTCAAGCGATAACGTGTGCAAAGGCTGTGCAACAACGGGGCACCTTCAGCGAATGTGTCTGCAAGTGAGCAAGCGTGCTGCGACACACCACGTGGCTGAGGATGATCGATCCAGCCTGGATCAAGCCACACAGGCAACTCAACCCGAGGTACAGGACGAAGAAGTGTGCGGGGTACATTCTTTTGCCAAAAGTCCTCCGATAATGCTGGAAGTTAAATTAAATGGGGTTCCAGTATCTATGGAATTGGACACGGGTGCGAGTCAGTCAATAATGAGCCAGAGGGCTTTCGAAAAGCTGTGGGACACTAAGGCAAAAAGACCCAAACTGAGCCCAATCAATGTAAAGCTGCGTACCTACACCAAAGAGCTCATAGCAGTCATTGGCAGCGCGGCAGTAAAGGTATCGTACGATGGAGCTGTGCATGATTTATCGTTGTGGATCATTCCAGGCGATGGCCCAACGCTGTCCGGCAGGAGTTGGCTTGAGAAAATTAAATGGAACTGGAACGCTATTAAAGCCTTATCTTCAGTGGATGACACTTCGTATGCTCACGTGCTGAGCAAGTTCCTCTCTTTGTTCGAACCAGGCATCGGCAACCTCACGGGAACCCAAGGTGCAGATCCACCTCGGCCCGGATGCAAGACCCGTCCACCACAAGGCTCGGGTGGTTCTGTACCATGATGAGGGAGAAGGTCGAGACGGAACTGGACAGACTTCAACGGGAAGGAATCAGATCACCAGTCGCGTTCAGCGAATGGGACAGTCCAATTGTCCCGGTGTGGAAAAGCGACCCCAGGATCTGCGGCGACTACAAGGTTACGATCAACCGAGTCTCGATACAGGATCAGTACCCGTTACCCAAGGCTGACGACCTGTTTGCAACGCTAGCGGGGGGGAAGTCGTTCACCAAATTGGACCTGACCTCCGCTTACATGACACAGGAGCTGGTTGAACCTTCGAAAAAAACTGACGTGCATCAACACGCACAAAGGACTGTTCATATACCACAGATGCCCTTTCGGAATTCGCTCGGCGGCCATATTTCAGAGAAACATGGAGCGTTTGCTGAAGTCCGTCCCGAGAACCGTCGTGTTCCAAGATGACAGCCTGATCACCGGTCGCGACGCCACCGAACACCTGCACAACCTGGAAGAGGTTCTACGTGGTCTGGACAGAGTGGGACTTCAGGCTGAAACGCCCCAAGTGCGTTTTCATGGCACCAGAAGTCGAATTCCTGGGGAGAAAGATTGCAGCAGACGGCATCAGGCCTACGGCCTCGAAGACAGAGGCCATCACGAGTGCGCCCAGACCCCAAGAGTGTGACGGAGCTGCGTTCGTTCCTGGGTCTTCTCAACTATTTCGGTAACTTTCTACCGGGTTTGAGCACATTGCTAGAGCCCTTGCACATGTTGCTGAGAAAGGGGAACGACTGGGTTTGGGGCAAATCTCAAGGCAGAGCCTTTGAGAAGGCCAGGAACCTGCTATGTTCCAATAAATTACTGGTACACTATGACCCATGCAAGCGGTTAGTGCTGGCCTGCGACGCCTCATCATATGGGGTCAGTTGCGTGCTCCAGCAAGCCAATCTATCAGGCAAACTCCAACCAGTTGCATACGCGTCCAGATGTCTGTCTAGGGCTGAAGGAGCCGATAGTATAGTAAAGAAAGGGGCTTTAGCATGCGTATATGGGGTTAGGAAAATGCGCCAATACCTGTTTGGGCTTCGGTTTGAGCTTGAAACAGATCACAAGCCGCTCATTTCATTGTTTTCTCAGAGCATAGAAACATAGAAACATAGAAAACAGGTGCAGGAGTCAGCCATTCGGCCCTTCTAGCCTGCACCGCCATTCAATGAGTTCATGGCTGAACATGCAACTTCAGTACCCCATTCCTGCTTTCTCGCCATACCCCTTGATCCCCCGAGTAGTAAGGACTATATCTAACTCCTTTTTGAATATATTTAGTGAATTGGCCTCAACTACTTTCTGTGGTAGAGAATTCCACAGGTTCACCACTCTCTGGGTGAAGAAGTTTCTCCTCATCTCGGTCCTAAATGGCTTACCCCTTATCCTTAGACTGTGACCCCTGGTTCTGGACTTCCCTAACATTGTGAACATTCTTCCTGCATCTAACCTGTCTAAACCCGTCGGAATTTTAAACGTTTCTATGCGATCCCCTCTCATTCTTCTGAACTCCAGTGAATACAAGCCCAGTTGATCCAGTCTTTCTTGATAGGTCAGTCCCACCATCCCGGGAATCAGTCTGGTGAACCTTCGCTGCACTCCCTCAATAGCAAGAACGTCCTTCCTCAGATTAGGAGACCAAAACTGAACACAATATCCCAGGTGTGGCCTCACCAAGGCCCTGTACAACTGCAGTAAGATCTCCCTGCTCCTATACTCAAATCCCCTCGCTATGAAGGCCAACATGCCATTTGCCTTCTTCACCGCCTGCTGTACCTGCATGCCAACCTTCAATGACTGATGTACCATGACACCCAGGTCTCGTTGCACCTCCCCTTGTCCTAATCTGTCACCATTCAGATAATAGTCTGTCTCTCTGTTTTTACCACCAAAGTGGATAACCTCACATTTATCCACATTACACTAAAGGTATAAACACCAATGCCTCGTCCCACATCCAAAGCTGGGCGCTGACATTATCCGCTCATGACTATGTCATCCGCCACAGACCAGGCACTGAAAACTGTGCTGATGCGCTTAGCCGGCTACCATTGCCCACAACCGGGGTGGCAATGCCGCAGCCCGCAGGCTTGCCGCTGGTCATGGATGACTTGAGGGCGAGGGGTCACCCGTCACGGCTGGCCAAATTAGGACCTGGACCAGCCAGGATCCTGTACTGTCGAGCGTAAAAAAGGCGTGTCCTAAATGGAAAATTGGTCTGTCATTCCCAGGGAAGTGCAGGATGAAATTAAGCCTTATAGCCACCGCAAAGATGAATTGTCGATTCCATCTGATTGCCTGTTATGGGGTAATCACGTTGTTATGCCAAATAAAGGCAGGGAGACTTTTGTGCGAGATTTACACATTGTCATGATGAAGGCCATTGCCAGATCTCACGTTTGGTGGCCCGGCATTGACTCGGACTTAGAGTCATGCGTGCACCAGTGCAACACTTGCATGCAACTGAGCAACGCACCCGTGGAGGTTCCACTGAGTCATGTGATCATGGCCATCCAAACCGTGGTCAAGGATCCACGTAGACTTTGCCGGCCCCTTTCTCGGCAAAATGTTTTTCAGTGGTAGTGGACGCTTACTCCAAATAGATTGAAAGCGTAATCATGTCATCCAGTACGTCCAGAGCCACTATTGAAAGCCTCCGGGCCATGTTTGCCACCCGTGGCCTGCCCGACGTCCGTGTCAGTGACAACGGACCGTGTTTCACCAGTTCGGAGTTCCACGAGTTTATGACCCGCAATGGCATCGAGCATGTCAGGTCTGCCCCTTTCAAACCCGCCTCTAACGGTCAAGCGGAGCGGATTGTCCAAACCATTAAGCAGAGCCGAAAACGCGTGACTCGCGCCTCCCTACAGACCCGCTTGTCCCGCATTCTGCTCAGTTAGCGGACGAGACCCCACTCGCTCACCGGTAGTCCCCCCTGCCGAGCTGTTAATGAAGAGAGGCCTCAAAACCAGGCCCTCCCTTGTACACCCGGATCGCAATGATCACGTCGAAGCCAGAAATGGCAACAGCAGCAATGGTACCACGATCGTGTGGCCGTATCACGTGACATTGCAGTTCATGACCCTGTGTTTGTCCAGAATTATGGTCATGGTCCAAAGTGGGTTGCTGGCACGGTTTTGGCCAAGGAGGGGAACAGGGTGATTGCCGTCAAACCGTTAAATGGCCAAACGTGCGAGAGGCTCATCGACCAAACCAAACTGCGATTCACAGACAACCCAGAACATCATCATCGACCAACCAACGCACGTCCAGCCGTCAGTCGGCCCTTGTGTCATTCACGAAGACGAACCGACCATCCCCGACAGTCCTGTCAGACCGACTGCTCCGCAATGCAGCAATGGTCCCACTAACTCACCCGAGCTTGGGTTCGAACTGAGAAGATCAACCAGGGAGCGGAAGGCCCCGGGCCATCTCAACTTGTAAATACAACCTGTACCAAGGACTTTGGGGGGAATGATGTTATGTATGTAAACTGGGTTTTACCTGCCACCGGAGGGCGCAACTGTTGGAGGCCTAATGGTCACTGGCAGACACGTGCAAACCAGGTATATAATGTTGGCAGTCATGTTGAATCCTCACTTTGAGAATAAATAAACTGGAGTAAGGTCAAGCCTGAACTAGCTCACCGTACTTAGCCTCGTGGAGTTATTCGATACTTAACATACAGCTCTCCCTATCTCTGTAACCTCCCCCAGCCCCTACACCCATCCCTATCTCTATAACCCCCTCCAGCCCCTACACCCCTCCCTATCTCTGTAACCTCCCCCAGCCCCTACATCCCTCCCTATCTCTATAACCCCCTCCAGCCCCACAACCCCTCCCTATCTCTGTAACCTCCCCCAGCCCCACAACCCCTCCCTATCTCTGTAACCTCCTCCAGCCCCACAACCCCTCCCTATCTCTGTAACCTCCCCCAGCCCCTACACCCCTCCCTATCTCTGTAACCCCCTCCAGCCCCACAACCCCTCCCTATCTCTGTAACCTCCCCCAGCCCCCACAACCCCTCCCTATCTCTGTAACCTCCTCCAGCCCCACAACCCCTCTCTATCTCTGTAACCTCCTCCACCCCACAACCCCTCCCTATCTCTGTAACCTCCTCTAGCCCCTACACCCCTCCCTATCTCTGTAACCCCCTCCAACCCCTACACCCCTCCCTATCTCGGTAACCTCCCCCAGCCCCTACACCCCTCCCTATCTCTGTAACCCCCTCCAGCCCCACAACCCCTCCCTATCTCTGTAACCTCCCCCAGCCCCTACACCCCTCCCTATCTCTGTAACCCCCTCCAGCCGCACAACCCACCGCGATCTCTGCGTTCCTCTAATTCGGCCCCCCTGACCATCCCTGATTATAATCGCTCCACCATCGGTGGCCGTGCCTTCTGTTGCCTGGGCCCCAAGCTCTGGAACTCCCTCCCTAAACCTCTCCCGCCTCTCTCTCCTCCTATAAGACGCTCCTTAAAACCTCCCTCTGTGACCCAGCTTTTGTCCCTAATATCTCCTTCTGCGGCTCGGTGTTTATCTTTGTCTGATAATTGCTCCTGTGAAGCGCCTGGGGACGTTTTACAACATTAAAGGCGCGATATAAAAGACAGTGCAGTTTGCGCGGTTCGAAACAGAACTAAAGTAGAGGCTTATCGGCCTCGCTAGGCCTCTGTCGCCAAGGTAACGGCACAGAGGTGAGGGGCTAATGCTGAGCGATAAACAAGGGACATAGAAAGGATTATTCTTATGTTAATTAAATGGGATTGTGGGGAGGAATGGGCAGGACTGAAGGAAAGTATGATGTAGTTCACTAACAAGCCCAATCCTAGAAGGCTTCGGCGGAGAATATTGTTCCGTCCAGATAAGGATCGGTGGCTCGAGAAGCAAGAAAGTGAGACAGCATAAAATCAACTCGAGATCACCCAGAGTGGGATCTTTGATGATATTCCCGCTGTGTCAATCCCCCTTTCCCTGGCTCTGCGGAGGAAGATCAGAGAGATCGGGCCTGTGGTCAGCCTCGGTGAACAGGCCGGAGGCCGTGGGGGAAAGGCTGGCTCAGATAAGGCGGGGGGGCGGGGGGGGGGGGCTGGGAGAGGGATGATTCAGTTCCTCGGGAGAGCGAGGGTGTGGGAACTGGGAGCGAACCGAGACCGTGTCGCTCAGGGGCAATGGGAGGGAGCGGCGCTCGCTCAAATGATCCCCACCAACGTCCCTTGCGCAGGGTCGAGCTAAACCGACGCCCGTGCAGAAGGGTGTGGGTTCATGTCCCCAGCCTAGAGACATTTCGGCGCTCCCTCAGTACCGTCCCTCCGACAGTGCGGCGCTCCCTCAGTACCGCCCCTCCGACAGTGCAGCGCTCCCTCAGTACCGCCCCTCCGACAGTGCAGCGCTCCCTCAGTACCGCCCCTCCGACAGTGCAGCGCTCCCTCAGTACCGCCCCTCCGACAGTGCAGCGCTCCCTCAGTACCGCCCCTCCGACAGTGCAGCGCTCCCTCAGTACTGCCCCTCCGACAGCGCAGTGCGGCGCTCCCTCAGCACCGCCCCTCCGACAGCGCAGTGCGGCGCTCCCTCAGCACCGCCCCTCCGACAGCGCAGTGCGGCGCTCCCTCAGCACCGCCCCTCCGACAGCGCAGTGCGGCGCTCCCTCAGTACCGCCCCTCCGACAGTGCAGTGCAACGCTCCCTCAGTACCGCCCCTCCGACAGTGCAGTGCGGCGCTCCCTCAGTACCGCCCCTCCGACTGTGCGGCGCTCCCTCAGTACCGCCCCTCCGACAGTACGGTGCTCCCTCAGTACTGCCCCTCCAACAGTGCGGCACTCCCTCAGTACCGCCCCTCCGACAGTGCGGCGCTCCCTCAGTACCGCCCCTCCGACAGTGCGGCGCTCTCTCAGTACCGCCCCTCCGACAGTGCGGCGCTCCCTCAGTATCGCCCCTCCGACAGTGCGGCACTCCCTCAGTACTGCCCCTCCGACAGTGCGGCGCTCCCTCAGTACCGCCCCTCCGACAGTGCGGCGCTCCCTCAGTATCGCCCCTCCGACAGTGCGGCACTCCCTCAGTACTGCCCCTCCAACAGTGCGGCGCTCCCTCAGTACTGCCCCTCCGACAGTGCGGCACTCCCTCAGTACTGCCCCTCCGACGGCCTGGATGTTTGTGCTCAAGTCCCTGGAGTGGGACTCGAACCCACAACCGTCTGACTCAGAGGCGAGAGTGCTGCCCACTGAGCCACAGCTGATGCTCTGCAGAGCAGAGAGGGTTAAAAGGAGATCCGATCGTTCAAAATCGTTTTGGTCGAGTCGCTCGGGAGAAGCTGTTCCCCGGGGGGGCAAGAGGGTAGGTAACCAGAGGGACACAGATTGACGATAATCGGCGATGGAACCAGAGGGGGAGATGGGGGGAGAATGTGTTTACGCAGCGAGTTGTTGTGATCGGGAACGCGCTGCCTGAAAGCTCGGTGGGAGCAGATTCAATCGTAACGTTCAAACCGGGAATTGGATAAATACTGGAAGGGGGAAATGTGCCGGGGCTGTGGGGAAAGGGCAGGGGGTGGGGGAAGAGTGTGGGACTGATTGGGGTCGCTCGGTCACAGAGCCGGCACAGCACGGGGCTCGAGGGGCCCAATGGGATCCTGCTGTGCCGTGAGGTTCTACAAGGCCCTTTGGAGGCTATGGAGAAAGCTGAGCTGGGAGGGAGTTTACGGTGCACCGATCCCATAACCAGTGGAGTGCCGCAGGGATCAGTGCTGGGACCCCAACTATTTACAATCGATATTAACGACTTGGAAGAAGGGACTGAGTGTAAAAGGGGAGGTGCAACGAGACCTGGGTGTCATGGTACATCAGTCACTGAAGGTTGGCCATGCAGGTACAGCAGGCGGTGAAGAAGGCAAATGGTATGTTGGCCTTCATAGCGAGAGGATTTGAGTATAGGAGCAGGGAGGTCTTACTGCAGTTGTACAGGGCCTTGGTGAGGCCTCACCTGGAATATTGTGTTCAGTTTTGGTCTCCTCATCTGAGGAAGGACGTTCTTGCTATTGAGGGAGTGCAGCGAAGGTTCACCAGACTGATTCCCGGGATGGCAGGACTGACATATGAAGAAAGACTGGATCAACTGGGCTTATATTTACTGGAGTTTAGAAGAATGAGAGGGGATCTCATAGAAACATATAAAATTCTGACGGGACTGGACAGGTTAGATGCAGGAAGAATGTTCCCGATGTTGGGGAAGTGCAGAACCAGGGGTCACAGTCTAAGGATAAGGGGTAAGCTGTTTAGGACTGAGATGAGGAGAAACTTCTTCACCCAGAGAGTGGTGAACCTGTGGAATTCTCTACCACAGAAAGTTGTTGAGGCCAGTTCGTTGGATATATTCAAAAGGGAGTGAGATGTGGCCCTTACGGCTAAAGGGATCAAGGGGTATGGAGAGAAAACAGGAATGGGATACTGAGGGAATGATCAGCCATGATCTTATTGAATGGTGGTGCAGGCTCGAAGGGCCGAATGGCCTACTCCTGCACCTACTTTCTATGTTTCTATGTTTCTATGTAACGTAGCCAAGTTTGCTGACGATACAAAGATGGGAGGAAAAGCAATGTGTGAGGAGGACACAAAAAATCTGCAAAAGGACATAGACAGGCTAAGTGAGTGGGCAAAAATTTGTCAGATGGAGTATAATGTTGGAAAGTGTGAGGTTATGCACTTTAGCAGAAAAAAATCAAAGAGCAAGTTATTATTTAAATGGAGAAGGATTGCAAAGTGCCGCAGTACAGCGGGACCTGGGGGTTACTTGTACATGAAACACAAAAGGATAGTATGCAGGTACAGCAAGTGATCAGGAAGGCCAATGGTATCTTGGCCTTTATTGCAAAGCGGATGGAGTATAAAAGCAGGGAAGTCTTGCTCCAGTTATACAGGGTATTGGTGAGGCCACACCTGGAGTACTGCGTGCAGTTTTGGTCTCCATATTTACGAAAGGATATACTTGTTTTGGAGGCAGTTCAGAGAAGGTTCACTCGGTTGATTCCGGGGATGAGGGGGTTGACTTATGAGGAAAGGTTGAGGAGGTTGGGCCTCTACTCATTGGAGTTCAGAAGAATGAGAGGTGATCTTATCGAAACGTATAAGATTATGAGGGGGCTTGACAAGGTGGATGCAGAGAGGATGTTCCCACTGATGGGGGAGACTAGAACTAGGGGGCATGGTCTTAGAATAAGGGGCCGCCCATTTAAAACTGAGATGAGGAGGAATTTCTTCTCTCAGAGGGTTGTAAATCTGTGGAATTCGCTGCCTCAGAGAGCTGTGGAAGCCGGGACATTGAATATATTTAAGACAGAGATAGACAGTTTCTTAACCGATAAGGGGATAAGGGGGCGGGCAGGGAAGTGGAGCTGAGTCCATGATCGGATCAGCCATGATGGTATTAAATGGCGGAGCAGGCTCGAGGGGCCGAATGGCCGACTCCTGCTCCTGTTTCTGATGTTCTTATAACGGGAATCTGACAGGTCAGTAAACGCATGCGGGGCGGGGCGGGGGGGCGAGAGATTTTTTTAAAAACCCTCCCCATCCCCCGCCTGTTTCGGTGTTTTTTTTAACCGCAGCTGCGATTGAGGTCAAGATTTTCGCAAAGTTTGGCTCTTTGGGGGTGATTCGAGCCGGAAGTCGATGTAAATGTGGGGGTGGGGGGGAGGGGTCGATGACGTCAACTGAGGGGCGGAGATCCGGGGGGGCGGAGTCACTGCCGAAATGACATCACCCCTGCTCTTAAAGGAAGGGTTAGACCAAGGCGTACGAAAGTATGGGCCTTACGCTAAACATCCGTAAGACAAAGGTCCTCCACCGGCCTGTCCTCGCCGCACAGCACTGCCCCCCAGTCATCACGATCCACGGCCCGGCCCTGGACAACGCGGACCATTTCCCATACCTCGGGAGTCTCCTATCAACAAGGGCAGACATTGGCGACGAGGTCCAACACCGCCTCCAGTGCGCCAGTGCAGCCTTCGGCCGCCTGAGGAAAAGAGTGTTCGAAGACCAGGCCCTCAAATCTACCACCCAGCTCATGGTCTACAGGGCTGTAGTGATACCCGCCCTCCTGTATGGCTCAGAGACACGGACCGTGTACAGTAGACACCTCAAGTCGCTGGAGAAATACCACCAACGCTGTCTCCGCAAGATCCTGCAAATCCCCTGGGAGGACAGACGCACCAACGTTAGCGTCCTCGACCAGGCCCAACATCCCCAGCATCGAAGCACTGACCACACTCGACCAGCTCCGCTGGGCAGGGCCACATTGTCCGCATGTCCCCCCAGACACGAGACTCCCAAAGCGAGCGCTCTACTCGGAACTCCTTCACGGGCAAACGAGCCAAAGGTGGGCAGAGGAAACGTTACAAGGGACCACCCTCAAAGCCTCCCTGATAAAGTGCAACATCCCCCACCGACACCTGGGAGTCCCTGGGCCCAAAGACCAGTCCGCCCTAAGTGGAGGAAGTGCATCCGGGAGGGGCGCTGAGCACCTCGAGTCTCGTCGCCGAGACCGTGCAGAAAGCAAGCGCAGGCAGCGGAAGGAGCGTGCGGCAAACCAGTCCCACCCTCCCCTTCCCTCAACCACTGTCTGTCCCACCTGTGACAGGGACTGTGGCTCCCGTATTGGACTGTTCAGCCACCTAAAGGACTCATGTTAAGAGTGGAAGCGAGTCTTCCTCGATCCCGAGGGACTGCCTAAGATGATGAGATTGGCGGTGCACAAGGTGACGATGTGCTGTGAACACCAATCAGCAGTCGCGGGGCGGTATGGGTCGGGTGTGGGGGTGGGAGGGGTGGATTCGGAGCACCACTGGGAAAGCTGGGGAGGGGCAACTGGGCCTAGCCGAGGCCGTTCCACCCCACCCCTGCCCCCCCCCCCGGACAATTTGGGAAGTTGCAAATGGTGATGGAGGCCTTGTAGATTACTGACCACACAGTCTGACTCACGCCCGCGCGTACAGTATTGTGTGCAGTTTTGGTCTCCTAATCTGAGGAAGGACGTTCTTGCTATTGAGGGAGTGCAGCGAAGGTTCACCAGACTGATTCCCGGGATGGCAGGACTGACATATGAGGAGAGACTGGATCGACTGGGCTTATATTCACTGGAATTTAGAAGAATGAGAGGGGATCTCACAGAAACATATAAAATTCTGACGGGGACTGGACAGGTTAGATGCTGGTTTAATGTTCCCGATGTTGGGGAAGTCCAGAACCAGGGGACACAGTCTAAGGATAAGGGGTAAGCCACTTAGGACCGAGATGAGGAGAAACTTCTTCACTCAGAGAGTGGTGAACCTGTGGAATTCTCTACCGCAGAGAGTTGTTGAGGCCAATTCGTTGGATATATTCAAGAGGGAGTTAGATGTGGCCCTTACGGCTAAAGGGATCAAGGGGTATGGAGAGAAAGCAGGAACGGGGTACTGAAGTTGCAAAAATGATCAGCCATGATCTTATTGAATGGTGGTGCAGGCTCGAAGGGCCGAATGGCCTACTCCTGCACCTATTTTCTATGTTTCTATGTTCCACCAAAAGTCGGCACCCACGGGATTAGTGGTGGTAACAGGCCTCAATGAGCGCGGCAATTTCTGCCCCTGTCTGCCTGAACATTTCTCGCGGGGACCGAAATACAAGTCAGTCCATCAAACTGCCTCATTTCAGTGATCGCATAGCTGCATCGCCCTGAGAGGAAATCAGCATTTGGAGATAAAGCTTTCGGCGCGAGAACATTTTTTATCTTGTCGGGAGATGCCAGGGGAGGGAGGAGGCCAGAGGGACGTGAGTGAGAGAGCTGTCACTCAATGCGAGCAGGCGTTCGGCTGTGTGGTCAGTAATCTACAAGACCTCCATCGCCATTTGCCAATTCCCAAATAGTCCGACAAAGCCATCACGCAGATAAGCTGCTCTCCTCCTTCATCTAGTCCATGCCCTGGGAGTGTTTGATGGGGCAGTGTAGAGGGAGCTTTACTCTGTATCTAACCCCCTGTACTTGCCCTGGGAGTGTTTGATGGGACAGTGTAGAGGGAGCTTTACTCTGTATCTAACCCCCTGTACCTGCCCTGGGAGTGTTTGATGGGACAGTGTCGAGGGAGCTTTACTCTGTATCTAACCCCCTGTACCTGCCCTGGGAGTGTTTGATGGGACAGTGTAGAGGGAGCTTTACTCTGTATCTAACCCCCTGTACCTGCCCTGGGAGTGTTTGATGGGACAGTGTAGAGGGAGCTTTACTCTGTATCTAACCCCGTGCTGTACCTGCCCTGGGAGTGTTTGATGGGACAGTGTAGAGGGAGCTTTACTCTGTATCTAACCCCCTGTACCTGCCCTGGGAGTGTTTGATGGGACAGTGTAGAGGGAGCTTTACTCTGTATCTAACCGCCTGTACCTGCACTGGGAGTGTTTGATGGGGGCAGTGTAGAGGGAGCTTTACTCTGTATCTAACGCCCTGTACCTGCCCTGGGAGTGTTTGATGGGACAGTGTAGAGGGAGCTTTACTCTGTATCTAACCCCCTGTACCTGTCCTGGGAGTGTTTCATGGGGACAGTGTAGAGGGAGCTTTACTCTGTATCTAACCCCCTGTACCTGCCCTGGGAGTGTTTGATGGGACAGTGTAGAGGGAGCTTTACTCTGTATCTAACGCCCTGTACCTGCCCTGGGAGTGTTTGATGGGACAGTGTAGAGGGAGCTTTACTCTGTATCTAACCCCCTGTATCTGTCCTGGGAGTGTTTCATGGGGACAGTGTAGAGGGAGCTTTACTCTGTATCTAACCCCCTGTACCTGCCCTGGGAGTGTTTGATGGGACAGTGTAGAGGGAGCTTTACTCTGTATCTAACCCCCTGTACCTGCCCTGGGAGTGTTTGATGGGACAGTGTAGAGGGAGCTTTACTCTGTATCTAACCCCGTGCTGTACCTGTCCTGGGAGTGTTTGATGGGGGCAGTGTAGAGGGAGCTTTACTCTGTATCTAACCCCCTGTACCTGCCCTGGGAGTGTTTGATGGGGACAGTGTAGAGGGAGCTTTACTCTGTATCTAACCCCCTGTACCTGCCCTGGGAGTGTTTGATGGGACAGTGTAGAGGGAGCTTTACTATGTATCTAACCCCCTGTACCTGCCCTGGGTGTGTTTGATGGGACAGTGTAGAGGGAGCTTTACTCTGTATCTAACCCCCTGTACCTGTCCTGGGAGTGTTTGATGGGACAGTGTAGAGGGAGCTTTACTCTGTACCTAACCCCCTGTACCTGCCCTGGGAGTGTTTGATGGGACAGTGTAGAGGGAGCTTTACTCTGTATCTAACCCCGTGCTGTACCTGCCCCATTCCCGATGGTTAATCGAGCTATCACTGACGTGCCCTTGCAGAAGGCTTGCTGCTGTGTGGTGTGAGGTCCTGCTGCAGGGTATTGGTGAGGCCACACCTGGAGTACTGCGTGCAGTTTTGGTCACCTTACTTAAGGAAGGATATACTGGCTTTGGAGGGGGTACAGAGACGATTCACTAGGTTGATTCCGGAGATGAGGGGGTTACCTTATGATGATAGATTGAGTAGACTGGATCTTTACTCGTTGGAGTTCAGAAGGATGAGGGGTGATCTTATAGAAACATTTAAAATAATGAAAGGGATAGACAAGATCGAGGCAGAGAGGTTGTTTCCACTGGTCGGGGAGACTAGAACTAGGGGGCACAGCCTCAAAATACGGGGGGAGCCGATTTAAAACCGAGTTGAGAAGGAATTTCTTCTCCCAGAGGATTGTGAATCTGTGGAATTCTCTGCCCAAGGAAGCAGTTGAGGCTAGCTCATTGAATGTATTCAAGTCACAGATAGATAGATTTTTAACCAATAAGGGAATTAAGGGTTACGGGGAGCGGGAGGGTAAGTGGAGCTGAGTCCACGGCCAGATCAGCCATGATCTTGTTGAATGGCGGAACAGGCTCGAGGGGCTAGATGGCCTACTCCTGTTCCTAATCCTTATGTTCTTATGTGAGCGACCCATATTTGCATGTCTTAGCAAAAAAATACATTTCGCTGAAGTGATTAAACCCCCCTCTCGCTCTGAAGCAGGCAGAAGGGACAGATAAAGGAATCTCTGCTTCTGATATTTAACTCCGAGTGTCTGATCATCCCCTTGGGTTATATTCAGCTGACTGACCCACACATTTAGCAAAGAGAATGTTAAACCCTTGGTTAGAGCGCCTGTTCATTTTTTTTTTAAAAAGAGTGCTTGAATCCAAGTTTGATTTTTGGTTTCGGCTGTGGAGGGGAGAGTCTGGTGGAGTTTGTGTTTTCTGAAAATGTTGCTTCCACAAGAGTCCCATCCACGATGACAGTCCGTCGGGCCCTGGTGAGACCACGCCTGGAGTACTGTGCACAGTTTTGGGTCTCCTTACCCAAGGAAGGATATACTTGCCATTGAGGGAGTGCAGTGAAGGTTCACCAGACTGATTCCTGGGATGGGAGGGGATTGCGATTGTCCAACAAGGAGAGATTGAGCAGACTGGTCCGATATTCTCTGGAGTTTAGAAGAATGAGAGGCGATCTCATTGAAACATCTCCGATTCTGAGGGGGATTGACAGGGTAGATGCAGGGAGGGTGTTTCCCCCCCGGGGCTGGGGAGTCTAGAACCAGGGGTCACACAGTCTCAGGATAAGGGCTCGGCCATTTAGGACTGAGATGAGGAGGAATTTCTTCACTCAGAGGGGTGGTGAATCTTTGGAATTCTCTGCCCCAGAGAGCTGTGGGGGGCTGGGTCATTGAATATATTTAAGGTGGAGATAGACAGATTTTTGAGCGATAAGGGAGTGAAGGGGCGGGCGGGGAAGTGGAGCTGAGTCCATGATCGGATCAGCCGCGATCGTATTAAATGGCGGAGCAGGCTCGAGGGGCTGAACGGCCTCCTCCTGCCCCTAATGTAACAGACTCGAGGGGCTGAATGGGCCTCCTCCTGTTCCTAATGTAACAGGCTCGAGGGGCTGAACGGCCTCCTCCTGTTCCTAATGTAACAGGCTCGAGGGGCTGAACGGCCTCCTGCTGTCCCTAATGTAACAGGCTCGAGGGGCTGAATGGCCTGCTCCTGTTCCTAATGTAACAGACTCGAGGGGCTGAACGGCCTCCTCCTGTCCCTAATGTAACAGGCTCGAGGGGCTGAACGGCCTCCTCCTGTCCCTAATGTAACAGGCTCGAGGGGCTGAACGGCCTCCTCCTGTTCCTAATGTAACAGGCTCGAGGGGCTGAATGGGCCTCCTCCTGTTCCTAATGTAACAGGCTCGAGGGGCTGAACGGCCTCCTCCTGTCCCTAATGTAACAGGCTCGAGGGGCTGAACGGCCTCCTCCTGTCCCTAATGTAACAGGCTCGAGGGGCTGAACGGCCTCCTCCTGTCCCTATACCTTATGTTCTCCTCTGTTCCAAAGGCAACACATTCCAGCCTCTATTGCCTGTTGTTGCTCACTCGCAAAGCTGCTGTCGAGGACTTGGCCTTCCCACCCAGACTGCATAGTCACCCAGCGGCAGAAGGGGTGTGGGCCATAGAGGGGGGCCTCGGGTGGAGGCAGAGTAAAACTACACTGACTCTACCTCACTGTCTCAATGTGTACAAGATGGATAAGCTATCAGACCCGGCATGTAGGAACATAACAAACAGGAGCAGGAGTCGGCCATTGGGCCCCTCGAGCCTGCTCCACCATTTAATACGATCGCGGCTGATCCGATCATGGACCCAGCTCCACTTCCCCGCCCGCCCCTTCACTCCCTTATCGCTCAACAATCTGTCTCTCTCCACCTTAAATATATTCAATGACCCAGCCCCCCACAGCTCTCTGGGGCAGAGAATTCCACAGATTCACCAGAAGAAATTGCTCCTCATCTCCGTCTTAAACAGGCGACCCCTTATTCTGAGACTATGTGCCCCCTAGTTCTAGATTCCCCCACGAGGGGGAAACATCCTCTCTGCATCCACCCTGTCCAGCCCCCCTCAGAATCTGATACGTTTCGATAAGATCACCTCTCATTCTTCTGAACTCCAATGAGTAGAGGCCCAACCTGCTCAACCTTTCCTCATAAGTCAACCCCCTTCATCTCAGGAATCAACCGAGTGAACCTTCTCTGAACTGCCTCCAATGCAAGTATATCCTTTCGTAAATACGGAGACCAGAACTGCACGCAGTACTCCAGGTGTGGCCTCACCGATACCCTGTATAACTGGAGCAAGACTTCCCTGCTTTTATACTCCATCCCCCTTTGCAATAAAGGCCAAGATACCATCGGCCTTCCTGATCACTTGCTGTACCTGCATACTAACCTTTTGTGTTTCATGCACAAGGGCGGGTTGTATTGGCTCTTTGAGAAGGGGGAGGCTGATGGATATGACTTTCCAACGCTGACAGAATCCGTCAGCTGGGAACGCTATCGTCAGTGGACTCGAGGGGCTGAACAGCTACCTCCTGCCCCGATTTCTTGTGTCCTGGGGTGAAAGGAGAGAGGAGGGCTCGGAGGAGCACGGACCAATGTGGGGCTGGAGAAACAGAGAAGGCGACAACAGAGAGTGTCTGGACCCCTGAGATGAGGGAGCCTTGGAATGTTCAACAATCAAGCAACAGGCGACGAGTGCTTTTATTTTGCTCAGAAGTCAACGCGATCTAATAACTATCCTGTACCCTCCTGTCCCTAGCCTCCCTCAACATCTCCTGCTTCGGAGAAAAGATCGATGCCATTATAACTCACATTCTTTCTCTTTGCACACATTGCATGCAGCTTAACATCGCAATCTCCCAGCATGAAGACTTGCATTTATATAGCATCTTTCCCCACCGCAGGACGTCCCAAAGCGCCTCACAGCCAATCAAGGACTTTTTTTGGAAGGCCAGTCACTGTTGTAATGTGGGAAACGCCAATTGTCGCACAGCAAGCTCCCACACACAGCGATGTGATAATGACCCAGATCATCTGTTTTAGTGATGTTGGTCGAGGGATAAGTATTGGCCCCAGGACACCGGGGAGAACTCCCCCTGCTCTTCTTCCAATAGTGGCCGTGGGATCTTTTACATCCACCTGAGAGGGCAGACGGGGCCTCGGTTTAACGTCTCATCCGAAATACGGCCCCTCTGACAGTGCGGCACTCCCTCAGTACTGCCCCTCCGACAGAGCAGTGCGGCGCTCCCTCAGTACCGCCCCTCCGACAGCGCAGTGCTCCCTCAGTACCGCCCCTCCGACAGCGCAGTGCTCCCTCAGTACCGCCCCTCCGACAGTGCGGCGCTCCCTCAGTACCGCCCCTCCGACAGCGCAGTGCTCCCTCAGTACCGCCCCTCCGACAGCGCAGTGCTCCCTCAGTACCGCCCCTCCGACAGTGCGGCGCTCCCTCAGTACCGCCCCTCCGACAGTGCGGTGCTCCCTCAGTACCGCCCCTCCGACAGTGCGGCGCTCCCTCAGTACCGCCCCTCCGACAGTGCGGCGCTCCCTCAGTACCGCCCCTCCGACAGTGCGGCGCTCCCTCAGTACCGCCCCTCCGACAGTGCGGCGCTCCCTCAGTACCGCCCCTCCGACAGTGTGGCGCTCCCTCAGTACCGCCCCTCCGACAGTGCGGCACTCCCTCAGTACCGCCCCTCTGACAGTGCGGCACTCCCTCAGTCCCGCCTCTCCGACAGTGCGGCACTCCCTCAGTACCGCCCCTCCGACAGTGCAGCGCTCCCTCAGTCCCGTCCCTCCGATAGCGCAGTGCGGCGCTCCCTCAGTACCGCCCCTCCGACAGCGCAGTGCGGCGCTCCCTCAGCACCGCCCCTCCGACAGCTCAGTGCGGCGCTCCCTCAGTACCGCCCCTCCGACAGCGCAGTGCTCCCTCAGTACCGCCCCTCCAACAGCGCAGTGCTCCCTCAGTACCGCCCCTCCAACAGCGCAGTGCGTCACTCCCTCAGCACTGCGCGTGTCAGCCTGGATTTTTGTGCTGACGTCTCTGGGGACGGGAGTTGAACCCACAAGGTCCGGCCTGAGTCAGAGGCGAGAGTGTGGCCCACTGAGTCAGTTGTGACACATTGCACATGATGCAACTACCTTTCCTCTGGAGTGCTGTAAGAACACAACTGACCACAAGCAAGGTTCTTGCAGGAACAACAACACTTGTAGTAGCGAGTGACATGCGTCAGACGTCTCCTCATGTCTTGGAGACCAGCATGCTTAAAACCGCCAACCTGCCTCCATCACGCCAGAGATGGCCCAATGACGTTCGTGTATACCTCTTCCCTCAGCCCCCCTCATTCCAGATTCCTCCATCTCCCTTTGTGATGTCTGTAAGGGTCTCTTTTCCCCGTTTGTGGAAGAGTGAAGGGAGTAAATTTAGAAAAACAAGAAAGTTATTGTAGAGTCATAGACATTTACGGCACAGGAAGAGGCCATTCGGCCCATCGTGTCCGCGTTGCACCGGCCGATCAGGAGCCATCCCGGCCTAATCCCGCGTTCCCGCTCTGGGTCCGTAGCCCTGTGGGTTACGGCACTTCGAGCACACGTCCAAATGTGGTGAGGGTTTCTGCCTCTACCACCCTTTCAGGCAGTGAGTTCCCCTCCAGACCCCCACCACCCTCTGGGTGGAAAAAGTTCTCAAGTCCTCTCTCATCCTTCTGCATTTTTTATATCCACCTGTGAGGGCAAACAGGAATTCCTCAGAATTATGAATCGTGTGCAGTGGGAGTGAATGGGAAGGGGTTTGGGTCCATTGGGATTGTGTACAGTGGGAGTGAATGGGAAAGGGTTTGGGTCCATTGGGATTGTGTGCAGTGGGAGTGAATGGGAAGGGGTTGGGTCCATTGGGATTGTGTACAGTGGGAGTGAATGGGAAAGGGCTTGGGTCCATCAGGATTGTGTACAGCGGGAGTGAATGGGAAGGGGTTGGGTCCATTGGGATTGTGTGCAATGGGAGTGAATGGGAAGGGGTTTAGGTCCATTGGGATTGTGTACAGTGGGAGTGAATGGGAAGGGGTTGGGTCCATTGGGATTGTGTACAGTGGGAGTGAATGGGAAGGGTTTGGGTCCATTGGGATTGTGTGCAGTGGGAGTGAATAGGAAGGGGTTCGATCCATTGGGATTGTGTACAGTGGGAGTGAATGGGAAGGGGTTTAGGTCCATTGGGATTGTGTACAGTGCGAGTGAATGGGAAGGGGTTTAGGTCCATTGGGATTGTGTACAGTGAGAGTGAATGGGAAAGGGTTTGGGTCCATTAGGATTGTGTACAGTGGGAGTGAATGGGAAAGGGTTTGGGTCCATTAGGATTGTGTACAGTGGGAGTGAATGGGAAAGGGTTTGGGTACATTGGGATTGTGTACAGTGGGAGTGAATGGGAAAGGGTTTAGGTCCATTAGGATTGTGTACAGTGGGAGTGAATGGGAAAGGGTTTGGGTCCATTGGGATTGTGTACAGTGGGAGTGAATGGGAAAGGGTTTGGGTCCATTGGGATTGTGTGCAGTGGGAGTGAATGAGAAGGGGTTTGGGTCCATTGGGATTGTGTACAGTGGGAGTGAATGGGAAGGGGTTTGGGTCCATTGGGATTGTGTGCAGTGGGAGTGAATGGGAAGGGGTTTGGGTCCATTGGGATTGTGTACATTGGGAGTGAATGGGAACACATTGAGTTCTTTATGGGGCAGGGGTGGGAAGGTGCATCGGTCTGTTTGGGGCCACTAATGGAGACGATTGTGGATCTCAGCCTTATAAAAGAGAATTTAGAGACTTATTAAGGAAGAAACATTCTGAAGAGCATTTGCAAGGCGGTGTTGTCCACGGATGAGGACTATATCCGCCGGTTCTTTATCTCTCCTCCACAAGTTTCCTCTGGTTGATGGGGTTATACGATGATCATGCAATTTAGAGGAATCTCCAGCAAACAGAAATGAGCAAAGTGCACTCACATCACAAGAAGGAGATGACATTAAAGATAGGGGAGGTTAACAGAAAACGGACACTGTGAGAGCCCAGAAGTTGGCGAATTGTACAATGTGCTGGCCAAATGATGTGCCAAAAGTCTGCCTTTCACCCCATTAGAAAGGGGAGGGAAAGATAGAGGCGTTTCATCTCTGAACACCGCTTACACAAAGCATTGAGGGGCAGGAAGGCGACATAGCATCTCTCTGCTCACGCTAACACAACTTGTATTTATCCAGCGTCTTTAACTTCGTAAAATGATCCAAGGCACTTCACAGGAGCGATTAGCAAACAGAACTGGACACCAAGCCACATGAGGAGATATTCGGGACAGGCGACCAACTGCAGGGTCAAAGAGGGAGGTTTCAAGGAGACTTTAACGGGGAGACAGAGGCGGAGAGGTTTAGGGAGGGAGTTCCAGAGCTTAGGGCCCCAGGTGGCTGAAGGCACGGCCGCCGATGGTGGAGCGATGGAAATCGGGGGGATGTACAAGAGGCCGGAATTGGAGGAGCGCAGAGATCTGGGAGGGTTGTGAGGCTGGAGGGGGTTACAGAGATAGGGAGGGTTGTGAGGCTGGAGGGGGTTACAGAGATAGGGAGGGGTGTGGGGCTGGAGGAGGTTACAGAGATAGGGAGGGGTGTAGGGGCTGGAGGAGGTTACAGAGATAGGGAGGGGTGTAGGGGCTGGAGGAGGTTACAGAGATAGGGAGGGGTGTAGGGGCTGGAGGAGGTTACAGAGATAGGGAGGGGTGTAGGGGCTGGAAGGGGTTACAGAGATAGGGAGGGGTGTGGGGCTGGAGGAGGTTACAGAGATAGGGAGGGGTGTAGGGGCTGGAGGAGGTTACAGAGATAGGGAGGGGTGTCGGGGCTGGAGGAGGTTACAGAGATAGGGAGGGGTGTAGGGGCTGGAGGAGGTTACAGAGATAGGGAGGGGTGTAGGGGCTGGAGGAGGTTACAGAGATAGGGAGGGGTGTAGGGGCTGGAGGAGGTTACAGAGATAGGGAGGGGTGTAGGGGCTGGAGGAGGTTACAGAGATAGGGAGGGGTGTAGGGGCTGGAGGAGGTTACAGAGATAGGGAGGGTTGTGGGACTGGTGGAGATTACAGAGATAGGGAGGAGGGGGCGAGCAGGCCATGGAGGGATTGGAACAGGAGGATGAGAATTTTCAACTCGAGCCAATGTAGGTCAGCGGACACAGTGGGTGGTGGGTGAGTGGGACTTGGTAAGGACTGCAGGAGATAGCTGGTCTCACCCTCCCTGGGCGAGAGACACAGGGCTGTGGAATCGGAGTTAGTGATTGATAGACTATTCCAATGCACTCCTGGCTGGCCTCCCACATTCTACCCAAGCTAAACTCAGCTGCCCCGTGTCCTAACTCGCACCCAGTCCCGCTCACCCATCACCCCCTGTGCTCACTGCCCCCGTGTCCTAACTCGCACCGAGTCCCGCTCACCCGTCACCCCCTGTGCTCACTGCCCCCGTGTCCTAACTCACACCGAGTCCCGCTCACCCATCACCCCCTGTGCTCGCTGCCCCGTGTCCTAACTCACACCCAGTCCCGCTCACCCATCACCCCCTGTGCTCGCTGCCCCGTGTCCTAACTCACACCCAGTCCCACTCACCCATCACCCCCTGTGCTCACTGACCCCGTGTCCTAACTCGCACCCAGTCCCGCTCACCCATCACCCCCTGTGCTCACTGCCTCGTGTCCTAACTCGCACCCAGTCCCACTCACCCATCACCCCCTGTGCTCGCTGACCCGTGTCCTAACTCTCACCCAGTCCCGCTCACCCATCACCCCCTGTGCTCACTGCCCCGTGTCCTAACTCGCACCGAGTCCCGCTCACCCATCACCCCCTGTGCCCCGTGTCCTAACTCGCACCGAGTCCCGCTCACCCATCACCTCCTGTGCTCACTCCCCGTGTCCTAACTCGCACCGAGTCCCGCTCACCCATCACCCCCTGTGCTCGCTGCCCCGTGTCCTAACTCGCACCGAGTCCCACTCACCCATCACCCCCTGTGCTCACTGCCCCGTGTCCTAACTCGCACCGAGTCCCACTCACCCATCACCCCCTGTGCTCACTGCCCCGTGTCCTAACTCGCACCGAGTCCTGCTCACCCATCACCTCCTGTGCTCACTCCCCGTGTCCTAACTCGCACCGAGTCCCACTCACCCATCACCCCCTGTGCTCACTGCCCCGTGTCCTAACTCGCACCGAGTCCCACTCACCCATCACCCCCTGTGCTCACTCCCCGTGTCCTAACTCGCACCGAGTCCCACTCACCCATCACCTCTTGTGCTCACTGACCCCGTGTCCTAACTCGCACCGAGTCCCACTCACCCATCACCCCCTGTGCTCGCCGACCTACATTGGCTTCTGGTTAAGCAACGTCTCGATTTCAAAATTCTCCATCTTCGTGTTCAAATCCCTCCTTAGTCTCGCCCTCTCCCTATCTCTGTAACCTCCTCCTGCACCACCCCCCCCACCCCCCGAGATCTCTGCGCTCCTCCAATTCTGCCCTTTTCAGCATCCCCTGATTTCCATCGCTCCACCATCGCTGGCTGTGCTTTCACAGTTGCCGCGGCCCCAAGCTCTGGAACTCCCTCCCTCAACCTCTCCACCTTTAAGACGCTCCTTAAAAACCTCCCTCTTCGACCAAGCTTTTATGAAATGAACTATTGTGAGGAAAAGATATTTTATCATGCAACTTCGGCTTGATATCTCATCCGAAAGACGGCCCCTCCGACAGTGCGGCGCTCCCTCAGTACTGCCCCTCCGACAGTGCGGCAGTCCCTCAGTACTGCCCCTCCGACAGTGCGGCGCTCCCTCAGTACTGCCCCTCCGACAGTGCGGCGCTCCCTCAGTACTGCCCCTCCGACAGTGTGGCAGTCCCTCAGTACTGCCCCTCCGACAGTGCGGCGCTCCCTCAGTACTGCCCCTCCGACAGTGCGGCGCTCCCTCAGTACTGCCCCTCCGACAGTGCGGCGCTCCCTCAGTACAGCCCCTCCGACAGTGCGGCACTCCCTCAGTACCGCCCCTCCGACAGTGCGGCGCTCCCTCAGTACTGCCCCTCCGACAGTGCGGCGCTCCCTCAGTACAGCCCCTCCGACAGTGCGGCACTCCCTCAGTACTGCCCCTCCGACAGTGCGGCACTCCCTCAGTACCGCCCCTCCGACAGTGCGGCGCTCCCTCAGTACCGCCCCTACGACAGTGCGGCGCTCCCTCAGTACAGCCCCTCCGACAGTGCGGGGCTCCCTCAGTACTGCCCCTCCGACAGTGCGGCACTCCCTCAGTACTGCCCCTCCGACAGTGCGGCGCTCCCTCAGTACCGCCCCTCCAACAGTGCAGCGCTCCCTCAGTACCGCCCCTCCGACAGTGCGGGGCTCCCTCAGTACCGCCCCTCCGACAGTGCGGCGCTCCCTCAGTACTGCCCCTCCGACAGTGCGGCGCTCCCTCGGCACGGCACGGGGAGCATCAGCCTGGAGCCATAGCTGTCAGAATGTTACAACCGAGAAGCAATGTCAGCCCGAACGACCAAAACTGAATTTCTGGAGCAAGCAATGTATTGTTTAACAGGAGGGGTGTTTATTCCACACTGTAAAATATATATATATACATTGACAATTCGGTAATCACTTGAGGAAGCTGAGCGAGCATTTAAAAATAAAATATGGCGACGTGGACATCTCATCCTGTCACGCCCCGCGATTGGGGATCGGGGTGGTTGGCCGAAATGTTCCTTTTTATTCGATCAGGGGATGTGCGCGTGGCCGGCGAGCTCGGCATTTGTCGCCCGTCTCTAATCGGTGAGCCGCCTCCGTCAACCGCTGCAGTCCCGTGTGGCGAAGGTGCTCGCCGACTTTGCCCACCGCGGGGGTTTTTTTTTTTTTTGTTGCCGCGGCTGGGGCGGACCGGTGTCGGCGAGGGGGGGGGGGGGGGGCGGGGCTTCGGGGGTCGGTCGCGCGTGGCCGCGGGGCTTGGGAGTCCCGCGGCCGGCCAGTACCCGGTTAAGGGCGCTAGATTTCCTTCCCGGCCACGCCGATTTGGCTTCCCGGGAAGCGAGCGGCCGGTGTATCTCCAAGTCACGGGGTGGCGACGTGTGTGCGTGTGCGTGTGCGTGCGTGTGAGCGTGTGTGCGTGCGTGTGAGCGTGCGTGCGTGCGTGCGTGACCGGGAAAGGGGAGCGACTTGGGAGGGGACTGGAGTTCCCGTTCGCTTGCTTCCCTTGGCATTCCGAGGCGTGGGAGCTCGCGGGTTTGGGAGGTCCTGCGGTATCAGACACAGGAGGTGCGTCGAGCCAACTGCTGTGGGCAGGGCTCCGAACCCAAATGAATGGAGAATGTTTGAAAGGGCGGAGTGGCTGGGGATCAACGCTTCTATATCAACAACGCTATAAGGTAACACGATAAATGATGACTTTCAATTGCACTATAATAACTCACGCAGAGCGGCCAAAGGGCCAATGATAAGTTCCCTGAGGCGTGTTCACTTGCCGCAGGCTGCCTCGGTGTGACACCCTGTTACAACGGTTCGCGTTCTGCCAGCGTAGCATCGGCCTCAACGAATGCAGTGACATTCACTTAGATCGCGCCATTAACGCAGCGGAACGACGGAGAGGCGCTTTGACAGCAGCGTTACGCGACAAAGCAGGTGCGCCTGACACCGAGCAGCTCGGGGAGACATTGCGGCATTTGGCCCAGAGCTCGGGCGGTTTTGAGGAGTGTCCCGAGGGCGGGAAGAGAGGTGGAGAGACGGAGGGGTCGAGGGAGGGAGTTCCAGAGCTTGGGGCCCCAGGCAACAGAAGGCACGGCCGCCGATGGTGGAGCGATTTATAATCAGGGGAAGCTGAAGAGGGCAGGATTTGAGGAGTGCAGACATCTCGGTGGGGGTTGTGGAGCTGGAGGGGGTTACAGAGATAGGGAGGGGGTGTAGGGGCTGGAGGAGGTTACAGAGATAGGGAGGGGTGTAGGGGCTGGAGGAGGTTACAGAGATAGGGAGGGGTGTGGGGGCTGGAGGGGGTTACAGAGATAGGGAGGGGTGTAGAGGCTGGAGGAGGTTACAGAGATAGGGAGGGGTGTAGGGGCTGGAGGGGGTTACAGAGATAGGGAGGGGTGTGGGGGCTGGAGGAGGTTACAGAGATAGGGAGGGGTGTAGGGGCTGGAGGAGGTTACAGAGATAGGGAGGGGCGAGGGGCTGGAGGAGGTTACAGAGATAGGGAGGGGTTTAGGGGCTGGAGGGGGTTACAGAGATAGGGAGGGGTGTAGGGGCTGGAGGAGGTTACAGAGATAGGGAGGGGTGTAGGGGCTGGAGGAGGTTACAGAGATAGGGAGGGGGCGAGGGGCTGGAGGAGGTTACAGAGATAGGGAGGGGTGTAGGGGCTGGAGGAGGTTACAGAGATAGGGAGGGGTGTAGGGGCTGGAGGAGGTTACAGAGATAGGGAGGGGTGTAGGGGCTGGAGGAGGTTACAGAGATAGGGAGGGTGTGGGGGCTGGAGGAGGTTACAGAGATAGGGAGGGGTGTAGGGGCTGGAGGAGGTTACAGAGATAGGGAGGGTGTAGGGGATGGAGGAGGTTACAGAGATCGGGAGGGGGCAAGGGCCATGGAGGGATTTGTAAACAAGGATGGAGAATTTTGAAATCAGGGCGTTGCTTAACCGGGAGCCAATGTAGGTCAGTGAGCACAGGGGGTGATGGGTGAGCGGGACTCGGTGCGAGTTAGGACACGGGGGCAGTGAGCACAGGGGGTGATGGGTGAGTGGGACTCGGTGTGAGTTAGGACACGGGGGCAGTGAGCACAGGGGGGTGATGGGTGAGCGGGACTCGGTGTGAGTTAGGACACGGGGCAGTGAGCACAGGGGGTGATGGGTGAGCGGGACTCGGTGTGAGTTAGGACACGGGGGCAGCGAGCACAGGGGGTGATGGGTGAGCGGGACTCGGTGCAAGTTAGGACACGGGGCAGCGAGCACAGGGGGTGATGGGTGAGCGGGACTCGGTGCGAGTTAGGACATGGGGGGGGCAGTGAGCACAGGGGGTGATGGGTGAGCGGGACTCGGTGCGAGTTAGGACACGGGGGCAGTGAGCACAGGGGGTGATGGGTGAGCGGGACTCGGTGCGAGTTAGGACACGGGGGCAGTGAGCACAGGGGGGTGATGGGTGAGCGGGACCCCGTGCGAGTTAGGACACGGGGGCAGCCGAGTTTTGGATCACCTCTAGTCTGCGTCGGGTAGAATGTGGGTGGCCAGCCAGGAGTGAGTTGGAGTCAAATCTGGAGGTAACAGGGGCAGGGATGAGGGCTTCAGCAGCGTATGAGCTGAGGCGGGGAGGTGGGCGATGTTACGGAGGGGGAAACAGGCGGGTTTTAGTTATGCCGCGGGATATGTGGCCGGAAGCTCATGTCGGGGCCAAAAATGACGCCGATGTTGCAAACAGTCTGGTTCAGCGTGAGACAAGAGTTGGGGAGAGGGATGGGGTTGACGACTGAGGGTGACGCAGTGTGTAACGGCGGACGCCAATGGGGATTGGATGGAATAGGCGGAAGAAAGCTTGGCAGTGAAGGGGAAGGGAGTTTGGGATTATTACAGCAAGTAATCAGGAAGGCAAACGGAATGTTGGCCTTTATTGCAACGTTTTCATGGAGTCGATCGGGAGACGCTGTTCCCCGGGGGGCAGGAGGGTGGGTAACCAGAGGGACACAGATTGACCATAATCGGCGATGGAACCAGAGGGGGAGATGGGGGGAGAATGTGTTTACGCAGCGAGTTGTTGCGATCGGGAACGCGCTGCCTGAAAGCTCGGTCGGAGCAGATTCGATCGTGACTTTCAAACCGGGAATTAGATAAATACAGGAAGGGGGAAATGTGCCTGGGGCTGTGGGGAAAGGGCAGGGGGGGGGGGGGGGGGTGTGGGACTGATTGGGGTCGCTCTGTCACCGAGCCGGCACAGGTGCAACAACAGCAGCAATGATTTTGAGTTTATATAGCGCCTTTAACGTCCCAGGGTGCTTCACAGGAGCGATGATCAGACCAAATTTGACACCGAGCCGCAGAAGGAGATATTAGGGACCGGCGACCACAAGTTCGGTCAAAAGAGGGAGGTTTTAAGGCGCGTCTTAAAGGAGGAGAGAGAGGCGGAGAGGTTTAGGGAGGGAGTTCCAGAGCTTGGGGCCCAGGCAACAGAAGGCACGGCCACCGATGGTGGAGCGGTTAAAATCAGGGATGCTCAGGAGGGCAGAATTAGAGGAGCGCAGACATCTCGGGGGGGGGGTTGTGGAGCTGGAGGGGGTTACAGAGATAGGGAGGGGTGTAGGAGCTGGAGGAGGTTACAGAGATAGGGAGGGGTGCAGGGGCTGGAGGAGGTTACAGAGATAGGGAGGGGTGTAGGGGCTGGAGGAGGTTACAGAGATAGGGAGGGGTGTAGGGGCTGGAGGAGGTTACAGAGATAGGGAGGGGTGTAGGGGCTGGAGGAGGTTACAGAGATAGGGAGGGGTGTAGGGGCTGGAGGAGGTTACAGAGATAGGGAGGAGTGTCGGGGGCTGGACGAGGTTACAGAGATAGGGAGGGGTGTCGGGGCTGGAGGATGTTACAGAGATAGGGAGGGGTGTGGGGGCTGGAGGAGGTTACAGAGATAGGGAGGGATGTAGGGGCTGGAGGTTACAGAGATAGGGAGAGGTGTAGGGGCTGGAGGAGGTTACAGAGATAGGGAGGGGTGTCGGGGCTGGAGGAGGTTACAGAGATAGGGAGGTGTGTAGGGGCTGGAGGAGGTTACAGAGATAGGGAGGGATGTAGGGGCTGGAGGTTACAGAGATAGGGAGAGGTGTAGGGGCTGGAGGAGGTTACAGAGATAGGGAGGAGTGTAGAGGCTGGAGGAGGTTACAGAGATAGGGAGGTGTGTAGGGGCTGGAGGAGGTTACAGAGATAGGGAGGGATGTAGGGGCTGGAGGTTACAGAGATAGGGAGAGGTGTAGGGGCTGGAGGAGGTTACAGAGATAGGGAGGGGTGTAGAGGCTGGAGGAGGTTACAGAGATAGGGAGGGGTGTAGGGGCTGGAGGAGGTTACAGAGATAGGGAGGGGTGTAGGGGCTGGAGGAGGTTACAGAGATAGGGAGGGGTGTAGGGGCTGGAGGAGGTTACAGAGATAGGGAGGGGTGTAGGGGCTGGAGGAGGTTACAGAGATAGGGAGGGGTGTCGGGGGCTGGACGAGGTTACAGAGATAGGGAGGGGTGTCGGGGCTGGAGGATGTTACAGAGATAGGGAGGGGTGTCGGGGCTGGAGGAGGTTACAGAGATAGGGAGGAGTGTAGAGGCTGGAGGAGGTTACAGAGATAGGGAGGTGTGTAGGGGCTGGAGGGGTTTACAGAGATAGGGAGGAGTGTAGGGGCTGGAGGAGGTTACAGAGATAGGGAGGGATGTAGGGGCTGGAGGTTACAGAGATAGGGAGAGGTGTAGGGGCTGGAGGAGATTACAGAGATAGGGAGGGGTGTAGGGGTTGGAGGGGGTGACAGAGTTAGGGAGGGGTGTAGGGGCTGGAGGAGGTTACAGAGATAGGGAGGGGTGTAGGGGCTGGAGGAGGTTACAGAGATAGGGAGGGGTGTAGGGGCTGGAGGAGGTTACAGAGATAGTGAGTGGTGTAGGGGGCTGGAGGAGGTTACAGAGATAGGGAGGGGTGTCGGGGCTGGAGGATGTTACAGAGATAGGGAGGGGTGTCGGGGCTGGAGGAGGTTACAGAGATAGGGAGCGGTGTAGAGGCTGGAGGAGGTTACAGAGATAGGGAGGTGTGCAGGGGCTGGAGGGGGTTACAGAGATAGGGAGAGGTGTCGGGGCTGGAGGAGGTTACAGAGATAGGGAGGGGTGTAGAGGCTGGAGGAGGTTACAGAGATCGGGAGGTGTATAGGGGCTGGAGGGGGTTACAGAGATAGGGAGGGGTGTAGGGGGCTGGAGGGGTTACAGAGATAGGGAGGGGTTTAGGGGCTGGAGGAAGTTACAGAGATAGGGAGGGGTGTAGCGGGCTGGAGGAGGTTACAGAGATAGGGAGCGTGTAGGGGGCTGGAGGAGGTTACAGAGATAGGGAGGGATGTAGGGGCTGGAGGGGGTTACAGAGATAGGGAGAGGTGTAGGGGGTTGGAGGAGGTTACAGAGATAGGGAGGGGTGTAGGGGGTTTGAGGGGGTTACAGAGATAGGGAGGGCTTTGGGGCTGGAGGAAGTTACAGAGATAGGGAGGGGTGTAGGGGGCTGGAGGAGGTTACAGAGATAGGGAGGGGTGTAGGGGGCTGGAGGGGGTTACAGAGATAGGGAGGGGTGTAGGGGCTGGAGGAGGTTACAGAGATAGGGAGGGGTGTAGGGGCTGGAGGAAGTTACAGAGATAGGGAGGGGTGTAGGGGGCTGGAGGAGGTTACAGAGATAGGGAGGGGTGTAGGGGGCTGGAGGAGGTTACAGAGATAGAGAGGGGTGTAGGAGCTGGAGGAGGTTACAGAGATAGGGAGGGGTGTAGGGGGCTGGAGGAGGTTACAGAGATAGGGAGGGATGTAGGGGGCTGGAGGAGGTTACAGAGATAGGGAGGGGTGTAGGGGCTGGAGGAGGTTACAGAGATAGGGAGGGGTGTAGGGGGCTGGAGGAGGTTACAGAGATAGGGAGGGGTGTAGGGGCTGGAGGGGGTTACAGAGATAGGGAGGGGTGTAGGGGGCTGGAGGAGGTTACAGAGATAGGGAGGGATGTAGGGGGCTGGAGGAGGTTACAGAGATAGGGAGGGGTGTAGGGGCTGGAGGAGGTTACAGAGATAGGGAGAGGTGTAGGGGGCTGGAGGAAGTTACAGAGATATGGAGGGGTGTAGGGGCTGGAGGAGGTTACAGAGATAGGCAGGGGTGTAGGGGGCTGGAGGAGGTTACAGAGATAGGGAGGGGTATAGGGGGCTGGAGGGGGTTACAGAGATAGGGAGGGGTGTAGGGGGCTGGTGGAAGTTACAGAGATAGGGAGGGGTGTAGGGGCTGGAGGAGGTTACAGAGATAGGGAGGGGTGTCGGGGGCTGGAGGAGGTTACAGAGATAGGGAGGGGTGTAGGGGGCTGGAGGAGGTTACAGAGATAGGGAGGGGTGTAGGGGCTGGAGGAGGTTACAGAGATAGGGAGGGGTGTCGGGGGCTGGAGGAGGTTACAGAGATAGGGAGGGGTGTAGGGGCTGGAGGAGGTTACAGAGATAGGGAGAGGTGTAGGGGCTGGAGGAGGTTACAGAGATAGGGAGGGGTGTAGGGGCTGGAGGAGGTTACAGAGATAGGGAGGAGTGTAGGGGCTGGAGGAGGTTACAGAGATAGGGAGGGGTGTAGGGGCTGGAGTAGGTTACAGAGATAGGGAGGGGTGTAGGGGCTGGAGTAGGTTACAGAGATAGGGAGGGATGTAGGGGGTTGGAGGGGGTTACAGAGATAGGGAGGGGTGTAGGGGCTGGAGGAGGTTACAGAGATAGGGAGGGGTGTAGGGGCTGGAGTAGGTTACAGAGATAGGGAGGGGTGTAGCAGGCTGGAGGAGGTTACAGAGATAGGGAGGAGTGTAGGGGCTGGAGGAGGTTACAGAGATAGGGAGAGGTGTAGGGGGCTGGAGGAGGTTACAGAGATAGGGAGGGGTGCAGGGGCTGGAGGGGGTTACAGAGATAGGGAGGGGTGTAGGGGGCTGGAGGGGTTACAGAGATAGGGAGGGGTTTAGGGGCTGGAGGAGGTTACAGAGATAGGGAGGGGTGTAGAGGCTGGAGGAGGTTACAGAGATAGGGAGGGGTGCAGGGGCTGGAGGGGGTTACAGAGATAGGGAGGGGTGTAGGGGGCTGGAGGGGTTACAGAGATAGGGAGGGGTTTAGGGGCTGGAGGAAGTTACAGAGATAGGGAGGGGTGTAGCGGGCTGGAGGAGGTTACAGAGATAGGGAGGGGTGTAGGGGGCTGGACGAGGTTACAGAGATAGGGAGGGGTGTCGGGGCTGGAGGATGTTACAGAGATAGGGAGGGGTGTCGGGGCTGGAGGAGGTTACAGAGATAGGGAGGAGTGTAGAGGCTGGAGGAGGTTACAGAGATAGGGAGGTGTGTAGGGGCTGGAGGGGTTTACAGAGATAGGGAGGAGTGTAGAGGCTGGAGGAGGTTACAGAGATAGGGAGGGATGTAGGGGCTGGAGGTTACAGAGATAGGGAGAGGTGTAGGGGCTGGAGGAGATTACAGAGATAGGGAGGGGTGTAGGGGCTGGAGGAGGTTACAGAGATAGGGAGGGGTGTAGGGGCTGGAGGAGGTTACAGAGATAGTGAGTGGTGTAGGGGGCTGGAGGAGGTTACAGAGATAGGGAGGGGTGTCGGGGCTGGAGGATGTTACAGAGATAGGGAGGGGTGTCGGGGCTGGAGGAGGTTACAGAGATAGGGAGCGGTGTAGAGGCTGGAGGAGGTTACAGAGATAGGGAGGTGTGCAGGGGCTGGAGGGGGTTACAGAGATAGGGAGAGGTGTCGGGGCTGGAGGAGGTTACAGAGATAGGGAGGGGTGTAGAGGCTGGAGGAGGTTACAGAGATCGGGAGGTGTGTAGGGGCTGGAGGGGGTTACAGAGATAGGGAGGGGTGTAGGGGGCTGGAGGGGTTACAGAGATAGGGAGGGGTTTAGGGGCTGGAGGAGGTTACAGAGATAGGGAGGGGTGTAGCGGGCTGGAGGAGGTTACAGAGATAGGGAGCGTGTAGGGGGCTGGAGGAGGTTACAGAGATAGGGAGAGGTGTAGGGGGTTTGAGGGGGTTACAGAGATAGGGAGGGCTTTGGGGCTGGAGGAAGTTACAGAGATAGGGAGGGGTGTAGGGGGCTGGAGGAGGTTACAGAGATAGGGAGGGGTGTAGGGGGCTGGAGGGGGTTACAGAGATAGGGAGGGGTGTAGGGGCTGGAGGAAGTTACAGAGATAGGGAGGGGTGTAGGGGCTGGAGGAAGTTACAGAGATAGGGAGGGGTGTCGGGGCTGGAGGATGTTACAGAGATAGGGAGGGGTGTGGGGGCTGGAGGAGGTTACAGAGATAGGGAGGGATGTAGGGGCTGGAGGTTACAGAGATAGGGAGAGGTGTAGGGGCTGGAGGAGGTTACAGAGATAGGGAGGGGTGTCGGGGCTGGAGGAGGTTACAGAGATAGGGAGGAGTGTAGAGGCTGGAGGAGGTTACAGAGATAGGGAGGTGTGTAGGGGCTGGAGGAGGTTACAGAGATAGGGAGGGATGTAGGGGCTGGAGGTTACAGAGATAGGGAGAGGTGTCGGGGCTGGAGGAGGTTACAGAGATAGGGAGGGGTGTAGGGGCTGGAGGAGGTTACAGAGATAGGGAGGGGTGTAGGGGCTGGAGGAGGTTACAGAGATAAGGAGGGGTGTAGGGGCTGGAGGAGGTTACAGAGATAGGGATGGGTGTCGGGGCTGGAGGATGTTACAGAGATAGGGAGGGGTGTCGGGGCTGGAGGAGGTTACAGAGATAGGGAGGAGTGTAGAGGCTGGAGGAGGTTACAGAGATAGGGAGGTGTGTAGGGGCTGGAGGGGTTTACAGAGATAGGGAGGAGTGTAGGGGCTGGAGGAGGTTACAGAGATAGGGAGGGGTGTCGGGGCTGGAGGATGTTACAGAGATAGGGAGGGGTGTCGGGGCTGGAGGAGGTTACAGAGATAGGGAGGAGTGTAGAGGCTGGAGGAGGTTACAGAGATAGGGAGGTGTGTAGGGGCTGGAGGGGTTTACAGAGATAGGGAGGAGTGTAGGGGCTGGAGGAGGTTACAGAGATAGGGAGGGATGTAGGGGCTGGAGGTTACAGAGATAGGGAGAGGTGTAGGGGCTGGAGGAGATTACAGAGATAGGGAGGGGTGTAGGGGCTGGAGGAGGTTACAGAGATAGGGAGGGGTGTAGGGGCTGGAGGAGGTTACAGAGATAGTGTGTGGTGTAGGGGGCTGGAGGAGGTTACAGAGATAGGGAGGGGTGTCGGGGCTGGAGGAGGTTACAGAGATAGGGAGGGGTGTAGGGGCTGGAGGAGGTTACAGAGATAGTGAGTGGTGTAGGGGGCTGGAGGAGGTTACAGAGATAGGGAGGGGTGTCGGGGCTGGAGGATGTTACAGAGATAGGGAGGGGTGTCGGGGCTGGAGGAGGTTACAGAGATAGGGAGCGGTGTAGAGGCTGGAGGAGGTTACAGAGATAGGGAGGTGTGCAGGGGCTGGAGGGGGTTACAGAGATAGGGAGAGGTGTCGGGGCTGGAGGAGGTTACAGAGATAGGGAGGGGTGTAGAGGCTGGAGGAGGTTACAGAGATCGGGAGGTGTATAGGGGCTGGAGGGGGTTACAGAGATAGGGAGGGGTGTAGGGGGCTGGAGGGGTTACAGAGATAGGGAGGGGTTTAGGGGCTGGAGGAAGTTACAGAGATAGGGAGGGGTGTAGCGGGCTGGAGGAGGTTACAGAGATAGGGAGCGTGTAGGGGGCTGGAGGAGGTTACAGAGATAGGGAGGGATGTAGGGGCTGGAGGGGGTTACAGAGATAGGGAGAGGTGTAGGGGGTTGGAGGAGGTTACAGAGATAGGGAGGGGTGTAGGGGGTTTGAGGGGGTTACAGAGATAGGGAGGGCTTTGGGGCTGGAGGAAGTTACAGAGATAGGGAGGGGTGTAGGGGGCTGGAGGAGGTTACAGAGATAGGGAGGGGTGTAGGGGGCTGGAGGGGGTTACAGAGATAGGGAGGGGTGTAGGGGCTGGAGGAGGTTACAGAGATAGGGAGGGGTGTAGGAGCTGGTGGAGGTTACAGAGATAGGGAGGGGTGTAGGGGGCTGGAGGAGGTTACAGAGATAGGGAGGGATGTAGGGGGCTGGAGGAGGTTACAGAGATAGGGAGGGGTGTAGGGGCTGGAGGAGGTTACAGAGATAGGGAGGGGTGTAGGGGGCTGGAGGAGGTTACAGAGATAGAGAGGGGTGTAGGAGCTGGTGGAGGTTACAGAGATAGGGAGGGGTGTAGGGGGCTGGAGGAGGTTACAGAGATAGGGAGGGATGTAGGGGGCTGGAGGAGGTTACAGAGATAGGGAGGGGTGTAGGGGCTGGAGGAGGTTACAGAGATAGGGAGGGGTGTAGGGGCTGGAGGAGGTTACAGAGATAGGGAGAGGTGTAGGGGCCTGGAGGAAGTTACAGAGATATGGAGGGGTGTAGGGGCTGGAGGAGGTTACAGAGATAGGCAGGGGTGTAGGGGGCTGGAGGAGGTTACAGAGATAGGGAGGGGTATAGGGGGCTGGAGGGGGTTACAGAGATAGGGAGGGGTGTAGGGGGCTGGTGGAAGTTACAGAGATAGGGAGGGGTGTAGGGGCTGGAGGAGGTTACAGAGATAGGGAGGGGTGTCGGGGGCTGGAGGAGGTTACAGAGATAGGGAGGGGTGTAGGGGGCTGGAGGAGGTTACAGAGATAGGGAGGGGTGTAGGGGCTGGAGGAGGTTACAGAGATAGGGAGGGGTGTCGGGGGCTGGAGGAGGTTACAGAGATAGGGAGGGGTGTAGGGGCTGGAGGAGGTTACAGAGATAGGGAGAGGTGTAGGGGCTGGAGGAGGTTACAGAGATAGGGAGGGGTGTAGGGGCTGGAGGAGGTTACAGAGATAGGGAGGAGTGTAGGGGCTGGAGGAGGTTACAGAGATAGGGAGGGGTGTAGGGGCTGGAGTAGGTTACAGAGATAGGGAGGGGTGTAGGGGCTGGAGTAGGTTACAGAGATAGGGAGGGATGTAGGGGGTTGGAGGGGGTTACAGAGATAGGGAGGGGTGTAGGGGCTGGAGGAGGTTACAGAGATAGGGAGGGGTGTAGGGGCTGGAGTAGGTTACAGAGATAGGGAGGGGTGTAGCAGGCTGGAGGAGGTTACAGAGATAGGGAGGAGTGTAGGGGCTGGAGGAGGTTACAGAGATAGGGAGGGGTGTAGCGGGCTGGAGGAGGTTACAGAGATAGGGAGGGGTGTAGGGGGCTGGACGAGGTTACAGAGATAGGGAGGGGTGTCGGGGCTGGAGGATGTTACAGAGATAGGGAGGGGTGTCGGGGCTGGAGGAGGTTACAGAGATAGGGAGGAGTGTAGAGGCTGGAGGAGGTTACAGAGATAGGGAGCTGTGTAGGGGCTGGAGGGGTTTACAGAGATAGGGAGGAGTGTAGAGGCTGGAGGAGGTTACAGAGATAGGGAGGGATGTAGGGGCTGGAGGTTACAGAGATAGGGAGAGGTGTAGGGGCTGGAGGAGATTACAGAGATAGGGAGGGGTGTAGGGGCTGGAGGAGGTTACAGAGATAGGGAGGGGTGTAGGGGCTGGAGGAGGTTACAGAGATAGTGAGTGGTGTAGGGGGCTGGAGGAGGTTACAGAGATAGGGAGGGGTGTCGGGGCTGGAGGATGTTACAGAGATAGGGAGGGGTGTCGGGGCTGGAGGAGGTTACAGAGATAGGGAGCGGTGTAGAGGCTGGAGGAGGTTACAGAGATAGGGAGGTGTGCAGGGGCTGGAGGGGGTTACAGAGATAGGGAGAGGTGTCGGGGCTGGAGGAGGTTACAGAGATAGGGAGGGGTGTAGAGGCTGGAGGAGGTTACAGAGATCGGGAGGTGTGTAGGGGCTGGAGGGGGTTACAGAGATAGGGAGGGGTGTAGGGGGCTGGAGGGGTTACAGAGATAGGGAGGGGTTTAGGGGCTGGAGGAGGTTACAGAGATAGGGAGGGGTGTAGCGGGCTGGAGGAGGTTACAGAGATAGGGAGCGTGTAGGGGGCTGGAGGAGGTTACAGAGATAGGGAGGGGTGTAGGGGGCTGGAGGGGGTTACAGAGATAGGGAGGGGTGTAGGGGCTGGAGGAAGTTACAGAGATAGGGAGGGGTGTAGGGGCTGGAGGAAGTTACAGAGATAGGGAGGGGTGTAAGGGGCTGGAGGAGGTTACAGAGATAGGGAGGGGTGTAGGGGGCTGGAGGAGGTTACAGAGATAGAGAGGGGTGTAGGAGCTGGAGGAGGTTACAGAGATAGGGAGGGGTGTAGGGGGCTGGAGGAGGTTACAGAGATAGGATGGGATGTAGGGGGCTGGAGGAGGTTACAGAGATAGGGAGGGGTGTAGGGGCTGGAGGAAGTTACAGAGATATGGAGGGGTGTAGGGGCTGGAGGAGGTTACAGAGATATGGAGGGGTGTAGGGGCTGGAGGAGGTTACAGAGATAGGCAGGGGTATAGGGGGCTGGAGGGGGTTACAGAGATAGGGAGGGGTGTAGGGGGCTGGAGGAAGTTACAGAGATATGGAGGGGTGTAGGGGCTGGAGGAGGTTACAGAGATAGGCAGGGGTATAGGGGGCTGGAGGGGGTTACAGAGATAGGGAGGGGTGTAGGGGGCTAGTGGAAGTTACAGAGATAGGGAGGGGTGTAGGGGCTGGAGGAGGTTACAGAGATAGGGAGGGGTGTAGGGGCTGGAGGAGGTTACAGAGATAGGGAGAGGTGTAGGGGGCTGGAGGAAGTTACAGAGATATGGAGGGGTGCAGGGGCTGGAGGAGGTTACAGAGATAGGGAAGGGTGTAGGGCTGGAGGGGTTACAGAGATAGGGAGGGGTACAGGGGCTGGAGGAGGTTATAGAGATAGGGAAGGGTGTAGGGCTGGAGGGGTTACAGAGATAGGGAGGGGTGTAGGGGCTGGAGGAGGTTATAGAGATAGGGAAGGGTGTAGGGCTGGAGGGGTTACAGAGATAGGGAGGGGTACAGGGGCTGGAGGAGGTTACAGAGATAGGGAGAGGTGTCGGGGGCTGGAGGAGGTTACAGAGATAGGGAGAGGTGTAGGGGCTGGAGGAGGTTACAGAGATAGGGAGGGGTGTAGGGGGCTGGAGGAGGTTACAGAGATAGGGAGGGGTGTAGGGGGCTGGAGGAGGTTACAGAGATAGAGAGGGGTGTAGGAGCTGGAGGAGGTTACAGAGATAGGGAGGGGTGTAGCGGGCTGGAGGAGGTTACAGAGATAGGGAGCGTGTAGGGGGCTGGAGGAGGTTACAGAGATAGGGAGGGGTGTAGGGGGCTGGAGGGGGTTACAGAGATAGGGAGGGGTGTAGGGGCTGGAGGAAGTTACAGAGATAGGGAGGGGTGTAGGGGCTGGAGGAAGTTACAGAGATAGGGAGGGGTGTAAGGGGCTGGAGGAGGTTACAGAGATAGGGAGGGGTGTAGGGGGCTGGAGGAGGTTACAGAGATAGAGAGGGGTGTAGGAGCTGGAGGAGGTTACAGAGATAGGGAGGGGTGTAGGGGGCTGGAGGAGGTTACAGAGATAGGATGGGATGTAGGGGGCTGGAGGAGGTTACAGAGATAGGGAGGGGTGTAGGGGCTGGAGGAAGTTACAGAGATATGGAGGGGTGTAGGGGCTGGAGGAGGTTACAGAGATATGGAGGGGTGTAGGGGCTGGAGGAGGTTACAGAGATAGGCAGGGGTATAGGGGGCTGGAGGGGGTTACAGAGATAGGGAGGGGTGTAGGGGGCTGGAGGAAGTTACAGAGATATGGAGGGGTGTAGGGGCTGGAGGAGGTTACAGAGATAGGCAGGGGTATAGGGGGCTGGAGGGGGTTACAGAGATAGGGAGGGGTGTAGGGGGCTAGTGGAAGTTACAGAGATAGGGAGGGGTGTAGGGGCTGGAGGAGGTTACAGAGATAGGGAGGGGTGTAGGGGCTGGAGGAGGTTACAGAGATAGGGAGAGGTGTAGGGGGCTGGAGGAAGTTACAGAGATATGGAGGGGTGCAGGGGCTGGAGGAGGTTACAGAGATAGGGAAGGGTGTAGGGCTGGAGGGGTTACAGAGATAGGGAGGGGTACAGGGGCTGGAGGAGGTTATAGAGATAGGGAAGGGTGTAGGGCTGGAGGGGTTACAGAGATAGGGAGGGGTGTAGGGGCTGGAGGAGGTTATAGAGATAGGGAAGGGTGTAGGGCTGGAGGGGTTACAGAGATAGGGAGGGGTACAGGGGCTGGAGGAGGTTACAGAGATAGGGAGAGGTGTCGGGGGCTGGAGGAGGTTACAGAGATAGGGAGAGGTGTAGGGGCTGGAGGAGGTTACAGAGATAGGGAGGGGTGTAGGGGGCTGGAGGAGGTTACAGAGATAGGGAGAGGTGTAGGGGCTGGAGGAGGTTACAGAGATAGGGAGGGGTGTAGGGGGCTGGAGGAGGTTACAGAGATAGGGAGGGGTGTAGGGGGCTGGAGGGGGTTACAGAGATAGGGAGGGGTGTAGCAGGCTGGAGGAGGTTACAGAGATAGGGAGGAATGTAGGGGGCTGGAGGAGGTTACAGAGATAGGGAGGGGTGTAGGGGGCTGGAGGAGGTTACAGAGATAGGGAGGGGTGTAGGGGGCTGGAGGAGGTTACAGAGATAGGGAGGGATGTAGGGGGCTGGAGGAGGTTACAGAGATAGGGAGTGGTGTAGGGACTGGAGGAGGTTACAGAGATAGGGAGAGGTGTAGGGGCTGGAGGAAGTTACAGAGATAGGGAGGGGTTTAGGGGCTGGAGGGGGTTACAGAGATAGGGAGGGGTGCAGGGGCTGGAGGAGGTTACAGAGATAGGGAGGGGTGTAGGGGCTGGAGGGGGTTACAGAGATAGGGAGGGGTGTAGGGGTTGGAGGGGGTCACAGAGATAGGGAGGGGTGTAGGGGCTGGAGGAGGTTACAGAGATAGGGAGGGGTGTAGGGGCTGGAGGAGGTTACAGAGATAGGGAGAGGTGTAGGGGGCTGGTGGAAGTTACAGAGATAGCGAGGGGTGTAAGGGCTGGAGGAGGTTACAGAGATAGGGAGGGGTGTAGGGGCTGGAGGATGTTACAGAGATAGGGAGGGGTGTAGCAGGCTGGAGGAGGTTACAGAGATAGGGAGAGGTGTAGGGGCTGGAGGAGGTTACAGAGATAGGAGGGGTGTAGGGGCTGGAGGAGGTTACAGAGATAGGGAGGGATGTAGGGGGCTGGAGGAGGTTACAGAGATAGGGAGGGGTGTAGGGGCTGGAGGAGGTTACAGAGATAGAGATAGGTGTAGGGGCTGGAGGAAGTTACAGAGATAGGGAGGGGTTTAGGGGCTGGAGGGGTTACAGAGATAGGGAGGGGTGTAGGGGCTGGAGGAGGTTACAGAGATAGGGATAGGTGTAGGGGCTGGAGGAAGTTACAGAGATAGGGAGGGGTTTAGGGGCTGGAGGGGTTACAGAGATAGGGAGGGGTGTAGGGGCTGGAGGAGGTTACAGAGATAGGGAGAGGTGTAGGGGCTGGAGGAAGTTACAGAGATAGGGAGGGGTTTAGGGGCTGGAGGGGGTTACAGAGATAGGGAGGGGTGTAGGGGCTGGAGGAGGTTACAGAGATAGGGATAGGTGTAGGGGCTGGAGGGGGTTACAGAGATAGGGAGGGGTGTAGGGGCTGGAGGAGGTTACAGAGATAGGGAGGGGTGTAGGGGCTGGAGGGGGTTACAGAGATAGGGAGGGGTGTAGCGGCTGGAGGAGGTTACAGAGATAGAGAGGGGTGTAGGGGGCTGGAGGGGGTTACAGAGATAGGGAGGGGTGTAGCAGGCTGGAGGAGGTTACAGAGATAGGGAGGGATGTAGGGGGCTGGAGGAGGTTACAGAGAAAGGAGGGGTGTAGGGGGCTGGAGGAGGTTACAGAGATAGGGAGGGATGTAGGGGGCTGGAGGAGGTTACAGAGATAGGGAGGGGTGTAGGGGCTGGAGGAGGTTATAGAGATAGGGAGAGGTGTAGGGGCTGGAGGAGGTTACAGAGATAGGGAGGGGTTTAGGGGCTGGAGGGGGTTACAGAGATAGGGAGGGGTGTAGGGGCTGGAGGAGGTTACAGAGATAGGGAGGGGTGTAGGGGCTGGAGGGGGTTACAGAGATAGGGAGGGGTGTAGGGGCTGGAGGAGGTTACAGAGATAGGGAGGGGTGTAGGGGCTGGAGGGGGTTACAGAGATAGGGAGGGGTGTAGGGGCTGGAGGTTACAGATAGAGGGAGGGGTGTCGGGGCTGGAGGAGGTTACAGAGATAGGGAGGGATGTAGGCGGCTGGAGGAGGTTACAGAGATAGGGAGGGGTGTCGGGGGCTGGAGGAGGTTACAGAGATAGGGAGGGGTGTAGGGGGCTGGAGGAGGTTACAGAGATAGGGAGGGGTGTAGGGGGCTGGAGGAGGTTACAGAGATAGGGAGGGGTGTAGGGGGCTGGAGGAGGTTACAGAGATAGGGAGGGATGTAGGCGGCTGGAGGAGGTTACAGAGATAGGGAGGGGTGTAGGGGCTGGAGGAGGTTACAGAGATAGGGAGGGGTGTAGGGGGCTGGAGGGGGTTACAGAGATAGGGAGGGGTGTAGGGGGCTGGAGGAGGTTACAGAGATAGGGAGGGGTGTAGGGGGCTGGAGGGGGTTTCAGAGATAGGGAGAGGGGGAGCGAGGTCAGTGGAGGGATTTGAGAGCAAGATTGGGCCGGGTGTGCTGTGCGGTTCCGGGCAATGCTGGGCACGGGTTCCGACAAGTCGGCTGACTGTGGAAGGAATGGAGGGGAGGATGGCGGGGGGCCGCTGATGGAGTAACGCCGGCTGAGGCCGGGGGGCTGATTTTAAGACGAGCAAGGCAGGTGCAGCTGCCCGGAAGCCCGAGGGTCAGCGGGGGCACCGGGCCACGGACCGGATGATGCACGAGAGAGGGCGGGGTTCCCCGAGGCGCCATTATTCACGGCGAGACTAGCCGACGCAAACTGTCCTCCACGCCGCTCGATACAGCGGGTCCAATTCCTCAGCCACGCGGTTATCCGATGAAGGATAGCCGCTGGGAATTCCAGACCGGGACCCGGAGCGCGCTGGATGCAGACTTGCTAAATTCCTTGCAGCAAGACCTGGATCTATTTCCGGCTCTCGCAGAGTGCACCTCTTCCAGAAGGTAAGTGCTGCTGGTAATTCAACGTCCAGAGCGATTTTGCTGGACTGGTTTTCAATGGCCGAGATGGGTTGGAGAGGAATCTCGCAGTTTCACTTCCCCCAAATTTGGCCCTGGGGTTTTTTCCAAATCTGTTTCTCGCCTCTCCCCCCAGACCTCACGGTTTCGGGTGGGGGCGGAGAGTGTGTATGTTGCGATACTCAAAGTACGCGATTGTTGGTTAGGATCGAACATATCATCATCGTTTTTGGCCGTCCCTCGGAATCGAGGAAGACTTGCCTCCACTGTAAAAATGGGTTCTCGGGTGGCTGAACAGTCCAATACGGGAGCCACAGTCCCTGTCACAGGGTGGGACAGACAGTGGTTGAGGGAAGGGGAGGGTGGGACTGGTTTGCCGCACGCTCCTTCCGCTGCCTGCGCTTGCTTTCTGCACGCTCTCGGCGACGAGACTCGAGGTGCTCAGCGTCCTCCCGGATGCACTACCTCCACTTAGGGCGGACTGGTCTTTGGGCCCAGGGACTCCCAGGTGTCGGTGGGGGATGTTGCACTTTATCAGGGAGGCCTTGAGGGTGGTCCCTTGTAACGTTTCCTCTGCCCACCTTTGGCTCGTTTGCCCGTGAAGGAGTTCCGAGTCGAGCGCTTGCTTTGGGGAGTCTCGTGTCTGGGGGGCATGCGGACAATGTGGGCCCTGCCCAGCGGAGCTGGTCGAGTGTGGTCAGTGCTTCGATGCTGGGGATGTTTGGCCTGGTCGAGGACGTCAACGTTGGTGCGTCTGTCCTCCCGGGGGATTTGCAGGATCTTGCGGAGACAGCATTGGTGGTATGTCTCCAGCGTCTTGAGGTGTCTGCTGTACATGGTCCATGTCTCTGAGCCATACAGGAGGGCGGGTATCACTACAGCCCTGTAGACCGTGAGCTTGGTGGCATAGAAACATAGAAAATAGGTGCAGGAGCAGGCCTTTTGGCCCTTCGAGCCTGCACCGCCATCATGGCAGATTTGAGGGCCTGATCTTCAAACACTCTCTTCCTTGATGAACCATATGGTCTTCTCCTGTCCGTGTGCCAACGCTGCTTTTCAGGATCAATCCTCTGAAGGCAAGTCATGGGCCCGCTGGCCGTTTTTATTCCGACTAGCGGAGGCGAACCGTGTGGGGGTGGTGAGGGGCGTCTGCGGACTGGGCTCCCGTGGCGACTAAACGCAAACCGCCAAGAGGCTTGGTTCTTCGCCGCGCGAGCAGCGAGAAGGGGAAGCTTGTTCCTGTTCTCCGTTCCCCCGCCAGGAAAGTCCGTCGGCAGGGCTCGTTCCTCCTCCGTCGGCCTCCGTGACAACTGGGCGAGGGTCGGAGGCGACTGTGGCAGGCCATCAGGGTTGGGTCGGGCAGCTCTGAGAGGCAAAGCTTTGGCAAGGCCAGCGGTGTCGAGAAACTCGCCGATGTGTACTTCACACAGATAAGAAGGTATCGGTTCCGCCGATACCGTGATCGGGGCGAGCGGCGGAGGGGGGAGCGTGCGGTGCGCGTGATGCCGCGGGAAGGGGTGCCATCAGCGATAAACCGCCCGCCATCCCGCGCGGCACGCCACCGTTAGCAGGATTGGGGGGGGTGGGGGGCGGTGCCTTAGCTGAGGGCGGACACCATACTGGTGCCAGTGTGGTGGACGTAGGTCAAGGCAGACGGAGGGTGAAGGGCAGCGGGCGCGGCAATCAGGTGGGCGGAGTGGCCATAGGGCGTCATGTGGCCCGCCGAGGTCATGTGGCTCTGGAAGGTGACGGGGTTGAGGTGGAAGGCAGGCCCCTCCTCCGGCACATCCTGGGCCAGCTCGCGGAAGTGCTCCTGCGACTTCTTGGCCTTCTTCGACTTGTTGGACACCTTCCTGTTGCGGGTCTGGATGCCGTCTTTCTTCATCGTCAGAGGCCTGTTCACCTGCAGGGACGGCAAAATCTCAGTGAGGAGCGCTGGAGGGAGCTTTACTCTGTATCTAACCCCGTGCTGTACCTGCCCCGGGAGTGTTTGATGGACAGTGTAGAGGGAGCTTTACTCTGTATCTAACCCCCTGTACCTGCCCTGGGAGTGTTTGATGGGACAGTGTAGAGGGAGCTTTACTCTGTATCTAACCCCGTGCTGTACCTGCCCTGGGAGTGTTTGATGGGACAGTGTAGAGGGAGCTTTACTCTGTATCTAACCCCGTGCTGTACCTGCCCTGGGAGTGTTTGATGGGACAGTGAAGAGGGAACTTTACTCTGTATCTAACCCCCTGTACCTGCCCTGGGAGTGTTTGATGGGACAGTGTAGAGGGAACTTTACTCTGTATCTAACCCCCTGTACCTGCCCTGGGAGTGTTTGATGGGACAGTGTAGAGGGAGCTTTACTCTGTATCTCACCCCCTGTACCTGCCCTGGGAGTGTTTGATGGGACAGTGTAGAAGGAGCTTTACTCTGTATCTAACCCCCTGTACCTGCCCTGGGAGTGTTTGATGGGACAGTGTAGAGGGAGCTTTACTCTGTATCTAACCCCATGTACCTGCTCTGGGAGTGTATGATGGGACAGTGTAGAGGGAGCTTTACTCTGTATCTAACCCCCTGTACCTGCTCTGGGAGTGTTTGATGGGACAGTGTAGAGGGAGCTATACTCTGTATCTAACCCGTGCTGTACCTGCCCTGGGAGTGTTTGATGGACAGTGTAGAGGGAGCTTTACTCTGTATCTAACCCCATGTACCTGCCCTGGGAGTGTTTGATGGAACAGTGTAGAGGGAGCTTTACTCTATATCTAACCCGTGCTGTACCTGCCCTGGGAGTGTTTGATGGGACAGTGTAGAGGGAGCTTTACTCTGTATCTAACCCTCTGTACCTGCCCTGGGAGTGTTTGATGGGACAGTGTAGAGGGAGCTTCACTCTGTATCTAACCCCATGCTGTACCTGCCCTGGGAGTGTTTGATGGGATAGTGTAGAGGGAGCTTTACTCTGTATCTAACCCCATGTTGTACTTGTCCTGGGAGTGTTTGATGGACAGTGTAGAGGGAGCTTCACTCTGTATCTAACCCCATGCTGTACCTGCCCTGGGAGTGTTTGATGGGGACAGTGTAGAGGGAGCTTCACTCTGTATCTAACCCCATGCTGTACCTGCCCTGGGAGTGTTTGATGGGACAGTGTAGAGGGAGCTTTACTCTGTATCTAACCCCCTGTACCTGCCCTGGGAGTGTTTGATGGGACAGTGTAGAGGGAGCTTTACTCTGTATCTAACCCCCTGTACCTGCCCTGGGAGTGTTTGATGGGACAGTGTAGAGGGAGCTTTACTCTGTATCTAACCCCCTGTACCTGCCCTGGGAGTGTTTGATGAGGACAGTGTAGAGGGAGCTTTACTCTGTATCTAACCCCCTGTACCTGCCCTGGGAGTGTTTGATGGGGACAGTGTAGAGGGAGCTTTACTCTGTATCTAACCCCGTGCTGTACCTGCCCTGGGAGTGTTTGATGGGGACAGTGTAGAGGGAGCTTTACTCTGTATCTAACCCCATGCTGTACCTGCCCTGGGAGTGTTTGATGGGACAGTGTAGAGGGAGCTTCACTCTGTATCTAACCCCCTGTACCTGCCCTGGGAGTGTTTGATGGGACAGTGTAGAGGGAGCTTCACTCTGTATCTAACCCCCTGTACCTGCCCTGGGAGTGTTTGATGGGGACAGTGTAGAGGGAGCTTCACTCTGTATCTAACCCCATGCTGTACCTGCCCTGGGAGTGTTTGATGGGACAGTGTAGAGGGAGCTTCACTCTGTATCTAACCCCATGCTGTACCTGCCCTGGGAGTGTTTGATGGGACAACGCGCTCATTTTGAGGAGGGTCATCAACAGCGATTGTGAAGTTTTCAATCAGACCAGGTACAGCTTCAAACCAACAACTGGTTTACATTATATAAAAAGATGAAGGGGGTTCGATAGGGTAGATGTAGAGAAGATGTTCCCACTTGTGGGGAGGACCAGAACAAGGGACCATCAATATAAGACAGTCACTGATAAACACAATGGGGAATTCAGGAGAAACTTCTTCACCCAGAGAGTGGTGAGAATGTGCAACTCGCTTTAACTTTCGGATGAGATGTTAAAATGTTGGCCTTCATTGCAAGAGGGTTTGAGTACAGGAGCAAGGATGTCTTACTCCAGTTATACAGGGCCTTGGTGAGACCACACCTGGAGTATTGTGAGCAGTTTTGGTCTCCTTACCTAAGGAAGGATATATTTGCCATAGAGGGAGTGCAGCGAAGGTTCACCAGACTGATTCCTGGGATGGGCAGGACTGCCGTATGAGGAGAGATTGGGTCGACTGGGCCTGTATTCACTGGAGTTTAGAAGAATGAGAGGGGATCTCATTGAAAGGTATAAAATTCTGACGGGGTTGGACAGACTGGATGCGGGGAGGATGTTTCCCCCGGGGCTGGGAAGTCTAGAACAAGGGGTCACAGTCTCAGGATACGGGGTAGGAAATTTAGGAGCGAGATGAGGAGAAATGTTTTCACTCCGAGGGTGGTGAACCTGTGGAATTCTCTACCACAGAAGGCTGTGAAGGCCAAGTCACTGAATATATTTAAGAGGGAGATAGATAGATTTCTAGACACAAAAGGCATCAAGGGGTATGGGGAGAAAGCGGGAATATGGTATTGGGATAGAGGATCAGTCATGATCATATTGAATGGTGCAGGCTCGAGGGGCCGAATGGCCTACTCCTGCTCCTATTTTCTATGTTTCTATGAGCCGTCTGCCCTCTCGGGCGGACGTAAACGATGCCATGGGCCACTATTTTGAAGAGCAGAGGGCAGTTCTTCCCGGTGTCCTGGGGCCAATAATTATCCCTCGGTGAACAGCATAAAAAAAACCAGATGATCCGGGTCATTATCACAGCGCCGTGTGTGGGAGCTTGCTGTGCGCAAATTGGCGTTTCCCACATTACAACAACGACCGCTTTTCAAAATAAGGTCTTCATTGGCCTTGAGGTGCTTTGGGACGTCCTATAAGACATGAAAGGCATGACAGAAAAGCAAGCTGTTCTTTTTCTATCACAGGGAGGGGTTGAGGCGAATAGCAGAGATGCATTTCAGGGGGAGCTCGATAAACACATGAGGGAGAATGGGATAGAAGGGGATGTGCAATGTATTTGGTTCATGGGTTCTTTGCTGAAGAATTCTTAGCCTCACATCGCAACTAGTTGGTTAATTAACAAAGGTTTAACAGTCACACCACACATTCCCCAGTCCATCCACTAAGCTCACGACTGCATACCTCATCGTGGATCCCCTGAACCCAACTGGCCGGGGTTTGATTGAGGCTTGCGACACCACGTGACTGGCTAAGCCACTCCCACTCAACAGCTCTACAACTATTTTTAATTGCAATTTTTAATCAAGTGCTCCCTTTTGTCACTGGAACCCACAAAGTTCCAAATGACACATTGACAGGGAACTGAGATCAAATTAAAATTCTGTTCCGGGGGGGGGGGCGATGATGCACTCCAGTCCCTCCGGCGCCCACCTCTCGCGGAAGGCCGCGAGCGTACCGGTGGACACCGCGTGCTCCATCTCCAGGGACACCCCTGGCTCAGATGTAACCGCGGAAGAGTGGCGGGCAGTCGGGGCTGAACGAGCCCCCTCGACCGCCCGCTGCCCGGACCGGCTGATGGCCCCCTTGGCCAGGGCCCAGGAGCAGGCCCTACGAGGAGGCCCTCGGACCTGCCCGCTCCCCTCCGCACAGGGTGCCCAAAGCTCAGGGGCGTGGGACTGAAGTGCAGCCAGAATTTGAGGAACAGCCCCTTCGATTAACGGAAGCGGGGGCTGCAACCTCCCACACTGAACGTACACGTGGAACACGGACTCCTCCAGACCGCAGAAACTGCCGGCGGCCCGGGAGCCCGCGAACCGACTTAAGAACCGATTGCCCCGTGCAACACCCTCCAGGCCAAGTCCCCGATGGCTAACAGGAGCACTCCCGCGTGGCGAGCACTCCATTTGGGGACCCCTCCTCCGGACGGCAAGATGGAGCGCCGTGGCGTGTGCGGACGGCAAAGCGGAGAGTGTGCAGGAGCAGCCCGTACAGGAAACCCCTCCCTTCGCTCAGAACTGAAAGACACGGAGGGCGATTTCCCCGGAGGGCTCGCGAGGGAGGTTTGACAGCAAGCTCACAGATGCATACGTTACAGCGTGGGGATGGGCGGGGGGGGGGGGGGGGACATGAAGAGGCTGGTGTGAAGCATAAACACGGTGCGGTTGGGGTGAAACACAAAATGTTAGTATGCAGGTACAGCAAGTGATCAGGAAGGCCAATGGTATCTTGGCCTTTATTGCAAAGGGGATGGAGTATAAAAGCAGGGAAGTCTTGCTACAGTTATACAGGGTATTGATGAGGCCACACCTGGAGTACTGCGTGCAGTTTTGGTTTCCATATTTACGAAAGGATATACTTGCTTTGGAGGCAGTTCAGAGAAGGTTCATACATAAGAACATAAGAATTAGGAACAGGAGTAGACCATCTAGCCCCTCGAGCCTGCTCCGCCATTCAACAAGATCATGGCTGATCTGGCCGTGGACTCAGCTCCACTTACCCGCCCGCTCCCCGGAACCCTGAATTCCCTTATCACTCGGTTGATTCCGGGGATGAGGGGGTTTGACTTATGAGGAAAGGTTGAGGAGGTTGGGCCTCTACTCATTGGAGTTCAGAAGAATGAGAGGTGATCTTATCGAAACGTATAAGATTATGAGGGGGGCTCGACAAGGTGGATGCAGAGAGGATGTTTCCACTGATGGGGGAGACTAGAACTAGGGGGCATGGTCTTAGAATAAGGGGCCGCCCATTTAAAACTGAGATGAGGAGGAATTTCTTCTCTCAGAGGGTCGTAAATCTGTGGAATTCGCTGCCTCAGAGAGCTGTGGAAGCCGGGACATTGAATAAATTTAAGACAGAGATCGACAGTTTCTTAACCGATAAGGGGGCGGGCGGGGAAGTGGAGCTGAGTCCATGATTGGATCAGCCATGATGGTATTAAATGGCGGAGCAGGCTCGAGGGGCCGAATGGCCGACTCCTGCTCCTATTTCTGATGTTCTTATGGATTGTCTGTTTCTGTGTTGTGCGTATGGTCGGTGTGATTGAAGGAGGATGGGGGGTGGGGAGGGAGGGGGGGGTCACACTTACATTGTGTAGTTTGTAGTACAGCCCACAGGCGTTGCAGACGGGATCTCCGCCAATGTTACGTCTCCACAATGTGGTGGTGCTGGTGTGACAGTTGGCACACTGCGTACCCGCTCGCTTGCTCACGATCTGAATCGAGGAAAGAGTTGGAGAAAGAAAAAACAAGAGGCTGAAAAAAACATCAGAAACAGGAGCAGGAGTCGGCCACTCGGCCCCTCGAGCCTGCTCCGCCATTTAATACCATCATGGCTGATCCGATCATGGACTCAGCTCCACTTCCCTGCCCGCCCCCTTATCCCCTTATCCCCTTATCGGTTAAGAAACTGTCTATCTCCACCTTAAATATATTTAATGTCCCGGCTTCCACAGCTCTCTGAGGCAGCGAATTCCACAGATTTACAACCCTCTGAGAGAAGAAATTTCTCCTCATCTCAGTTTTAAATGGGCGGCCCCTTATTCTAAGACCATGCCCCCTAGTTCTAGTCTCCCCCATCAGTGGAAACATCCTCTCTGCATCCACCTTGTCAAGCCCCCTCATAATCTTATACCTTTCGATAAGATCACCTCTCATTCTTCTGAACTCCAATGAGTAGAGGCCCAACCTCCTCAACCTTTCCTCATAAGTCAACCCCCTCATCCCCGGAATCAACCGAGTGAACCTTCTCTGAACTGCCTCCAAAGCAAGTATATCCTTTCGTAAATATGGAAACCAAAACTGCACGCAGTACTCCAGGTGTGGCCTCACCAATACCCTGTATAACTGTAGCAAGACTTCCCTGCTTTTATACTCCATCCCCTTTGCAATAAAGGCCAAGATTCCATTGGCCTTCCTGATCACTTGCTGTACCTGCATACTATCCTTTTGTGTTTCATGCACAAGTACCCCCAGGTCCCGCTGTACTGCAACACTTTGCAATCTTTCTCCATTTAAATTATAATTTGCTTTTCTATTATTTCTGCCAAAGTGGATAACCTCACATTTTCCCACATTATACTCCATCAAAGAATAGAGAGGTCGCTTATTAGTTGCAGGGTGCGAGTCTGGGTGGGGCAGAGGAACACAGGGATCTCGCAGTACAAATACACAAATGGCTAAAAGTTGAGACGCAGGTTGGAAGGCCATCAAAAAAGCAAACCAAGAACTAGGGTTTATTTCTCGAGGTATAGAATTGAAAAGTAGGGAAGTTATGCTAAACTTGCATCGAACCTTGGTTAGACCACACTTGGAGCACTGTGCACAGTTCTGGTCTCCAGAAACCTTGGTTAGACCACACTTGGAGCACCGTGCACAGTTCTGGTCTCCATATACCTGGGTTAGACCACACTTGGAGCACTGTGTACAGTTCTGGTCTCCATATACCTGGGTTAGACCACACTTGGAGCACTGTGCACAGTTCTGGTCTCCATATACCTGGCTTAGACCACACTTGGAGCACTGTGTACAGTTCTGATCTCCATATACCTTGGTTAGACCACACTTGGAGCACTGTGCACAGTTCTGGTCTCCATATACCTGGGTTAGACCACACTGGGAGCACTGTGCACAGTTCTGGTCTCCATATACCTGGGTTAGACCACACTTGGAGCACCATGCACAGCTCTGGTCTCCATATACCTGGGTTAGACCACACTTGGAGCACTGTGCACAGTTCTGGTCTCCATATACCTGGGTTAGACCACACTGGGAGCACTGTGCACAGTTCTGGTCTCCATATACCTGGGTTAGACCACACTGGGAGCACTGTGCACAGTTCTGGTCTCCATATACCTGGGTTAGACCACACTTGGAGCACCGTGCACAGTTCTGGTCTCCATATACCTGGGTTAGACCACACTTGGAGCACTGTGTACAGTTCTGGTCTCCATATACCTGGGTTAGACCACACTTGGAGCACCGTGCACAGTTCTGGTCTCCATATACCTGGCTTAGACCACACTTGGAGCACTGTGTACAGTTCTGATCTCCATATACCTTGGTTAGACCACACTTGGAGCACTGTGCACAGTTCTGGTCTCCATATACCTGGGTTAGACCACACTGGGAGCACTGTGCACAGTTCTGGTCTCCATATACCTGGGTTAGACCACACTTGGAGCACCATGCACAGCTCTGGTCTCCATATACCTGGGTTAGACCACACTTGGAGCACTGTGCACAGTTCTGGTCTCCATATACCTGGGTTAGACCACACTGGGAGCACTGTGCACAGTTCTGGTCTCCATATACCTGGGTTAGACCACACTTGGAGCACCGTGCACAGTTCTGGTCTCCATATACCTGGGTTAGACCACACTTGGAGCACTGTGCACAGTTCTGGTCTCCATATACCTGGGTTAGACCACACTGGGAGCACTGTGCACAGTTCTGGTCTCCATATACCTGGGTTAGACCACACTGGGAGCACTGTGCACAGTTCTGGTCTCCATATACCTGGGTTAGACCACACTTGGAGCACCGTGCACTATTCTGGTCTCCATATACCTGGGTTAGACCACACTGAGAGCACTGTGCACAGTTCTGGTCTCCATATACCTGGGTTAGACCACACTTGGAGCACCGTGCACAGTTCTGATCTCCATATACCTTGGTTAGACCACACTTGGAGCACTGTGCACAGTTCTGGTCTCCATATACCTGGGTTAGACCACACTGGGAGCACTGTGCACAGTTCTGGTCTCCATATACCTGGGTTAGACCACACTTGGAGCACCATGCACAGCTCTGGTCTCCATATACCTGGGTTAGACCACACTTGGAGCACTGTGCACAGTTCTGGTCTCCATATACCTGGGTTAGACCACACTGGGAGCACTGTGCACAGTTCTGGTCTCCATATACCTGGGTTAGACCACACTGGGAGCACTGTGCACAGTTCTGGTCTCCATATACCTGGGTTAGACCACACTTGGAGCACCGTGCACAGTTCTGGTCTCCATATACCTGGGTTAGACCACATTTGGAGCACTGTGCACAGTTCTGGTCTCCATATACCTGGGTTAGACCACACTGGGAGCACTGTGCACAGTTCTGGTCTCCATATACCTGGGTTAGACCACACTGGGAGCACTGTGCACAGTTCTGGTCTCCATATACCTGGGTTAGACCACACTTGGAGCACCGTGCACTATTCTGGTCTCCATATACCTGGGTTAGACCACACTGAGAGCACTGTGCACAGTTCTGGTCTCCATATACCTGGGTTAGACCACACTTGGAGCACCGTGCACAGTTCTGATCTCCATATACCTTGGTTAGACCACACTTGGAGCACTGTGCACAGTTCTGGTCTCCATATACCTGGGTTAGAGCACACTGGGAGCACTGTGCACAGTTCTGGTCTCCATATACCTGGGTTAGACCACACTGGGAGCACTGTGCACAGTTCTGGTCTCCATATACCTGGGTTAGACCACAGTTGGAGCACCGTGCACAGTTCTGGTCTCCATATACCTTGGTTAGACCACACTTGGAGCACTGTGCACAGTTCTGATCTCCATATACCTTGGTTAGACCACACTTGGAGCACTGTGCACAGTTCTGATCTCCATATACCTTGGTTAGACCACACTTGGAGCACTGTGCACAGTTCTGGTCCCCATATACCTGGGTTAGACCACACTTGGAGCACCGTGCACAGTTCTGGTCTCCATATACCTGGGTTAGACCACACTTGGAGCACCGTGCACAGTTCTGGTCTCCATATACCTGGGTTAGACCACACTTGGAGCACTGTGCACAGTTCTGGTCACCATATTATATAAAGGATATAGAGGCACTGGAGAGGGGGCAGAGAAGATTTACAAGGATGATACCAGAAATGCGAGGGTATACATATCAGGAAAGGATGAAGAGGCTGGGTCTCGTCTCTTGAAAAGAGAAGGTTGAGGGGTGACCTAATAGAGGTCTTTAAAATGATGAAAGGTTTTGATGGAGTGGATACAGAGAGAGTGTTTGCACTTGTGGGGAAGAGCATAACTGGAGGCCATCAATATAAGATCGTCACCCAGAAACCAATGGGGAATTCAGGAGAAACTTCTTTACCCAGAGAGCGGTGAGAATGTGGAACTCGCTGCCACAGGGAGGGGTTGAGGCGAATAGTATCGATGCATTTAAGGGGGAAGCTGGATAAACACACGGGGGAGAAAGGGATAGAGGGTTATGGAGATAGATTTAGATGAGGAAAGACGGGAGGAGGCTCGAGTGGGGCAGAAACGCCGGCACGGACCGGTTTGGACTCACCAGTCGTTTCTTTGGCCGAATGAGGGGTCGATTCTGGCCATTCATCTTGTGGTAGAGGCCACAGGCGTTGCAAAGGTAGTGTCCCGTCCCATCCCTCCGCCAGAGGGGAGTAGCTGTCGCTCCACAGTTCACACATTCCCGAGCCTCTGGAAACAAACCCGGATTTGGTGAGTCGCTGTCGGAGGGACCCTGTCACCCAGCCCCAACCCCCTGCTAACCCCGGGAGGGAGGATTTCGGAGGGACACGAGTGGGTTTTAACCAGCCACGGCTGAGCTGGGAGATGGTGGGTTCGGGTCGTTCTCCAGAGACGCGAGCTCTGCGTCCTGTCCGAGCGCCGCACTGTCGGAGGGGCGGTACTGAGGGAGCGCCGCACTGTCGGAGTGGCGGTACTGAGGGAGCGCCGCACTGTCGGAGGGGCGGTACTGAGGGAGCGCCGCACATTCGGAGGGGCGGTACTGAGGGAGCGCCGCACTGTCGGAGGGGCGGTACTGAGGGAGCCCCGCACTGTCGGAGGGGCGGTACTGAGGGAGCGCCGCACTGTCGGAGGGTCGGTACTGAGGGAGTGCCGCACTGTCGGAGGGGCGGTACTGAGGGAGTGCCGCACTGTCGGAGGGGCGGTACTGAGGGAGCGCCGCACTGTCGGAGGGGCGGTACTGAGGGAGCGCCGCACTGTCGGAGGGGCGGTACTGAGGGAGCGCCGCACTGTCGGAGGGTCGGTACTGAGGGAGTGCCGCACTGTCGGAGGGGCGGTACTGAGGGAGTGCCGCACTGTCGGAGGGGCGGTACTGAGGGAGCGCCGCACTGTCGGAGGGGCGGTACTGAGGGAGCGCCACACTGTCGGAGGGGCGGTACTGAGGGAGCGCCGCACTGTCGGAGGGGCGGTACTGAGGGAGCGCCGCACTGTCGGAGGTTCCGTCTTTCAGATTTGCGCACAGCAAGCTCCCACAAACAGCAACGTGATAATGACCAGATCATCTGTTTTTATGTTGATTAAGTGATAAGCACTGGCCAGGACATCGGGAGTAACTCCCCTGCTCTTCTTCGAAATAGTGCCATGGGATCTTTTATGTCTAATCTGAAACACAGCCTCTCAGTACTGCCCCTCCGACAGTGCGGCGCTCCCTCGGTACTGCCCCTCCGACAGTGCGGCGCTCCCTCAGTACCGCCCCTCCGACAGTGCGGCGCTCCCTCAGTACCGCCCCTCCGACAGCGCAGTGCGGCGCTCCCTCAGTACTGCCCCTCCGACAGCGCAGTGCGGCGCTCCCTCAGTACCGTCCCTCCGACAGCGCAGTGCGGCGCTCCCTCAGTACCGCCCCTCCGACAGTGCAGTGCGGCGCTCCCTCAGTACCGTCCCTCCGACAGCGCAGTGCGGGGTTCCCTCAGTACCGTCCCTCCGACAGCGCAGTGCGGCGCTCCCTCAGTACCGCCCCTCCGACAGCGCAGTGCGGCGCTCCCTCAGTACCGTCCCTCCGACAGCGCAGTGCGGCTCTCCCTCGGTACTGCCCCTCCGACAGTGCGGCGTTCCCTCAGTACTGCCCCTCCGACAGTGCGGGGCTCCCTCAGTACTGCCCCTCCGACAGTGCGGCTCTCCCTCGGTACTGCCCCTCCGACAGTGCGGCGTTCCCTCAGTACTGCCCCTCCGACAGTGCGGGGCTCCCTCAGTACTGCCCCTCCGACAGTGCAGCACTCCCTCGGTACCGCCCCTCCGACAGTGCGGCGCTCCCTCAGTACCGCCCCTCCGACAGCGCAGTGCGGCGCTCCCTCAGTACCGCCCCTCCGACAGTGCGGCGCTCCCTCAGTACTGCCCCTCCGACAGTGCGGCGTTCCCTCAGTACTGCCCCTCCGACAGTGCGGGGCTCCCTCAGTACTGCCCCTCCGACAGTGCGGCTCTCCCTCGGTACTGCCCCTCCGACAGTGCGGCGTTCCCTCAGTACTGCCCCTCCGACAGTGCGGGGCTCCCTCAGTACTGCCCCTCCGACAGTGCAGCACTCCCTCGGTACCGCCCCTCCGACAGTGCGGCGCTCCCTCAGTACCGCCCCTCCGACAGCGCAGTGCGGCGCTCCCTCAGTACCGCCCCTCCGACAGTGCGGCGCTCCCTCGGTACCGCCCCGGGAGCGTTTGCCTGGCTCATGTGCCACGCTCCGGGCCACGGCCGACAAGAAACACAGGCACTGTACCGCACCAACCGTACCCGCCCGTATCTCACGCCCTGCCCCGGCGTCGCTAAACCCGGTGCTTACCGGATGGCGAGAGCGGCAGCTTGTGCTTGCTTTGCGGGCAGTAGCCCTCGCCCAGGTAGCCGCCTGCCGACGGGTAGTAGCCGCCGTTGTAGGCCGGCGGAGGGTTGGCGTAGGGGTGGCCGGGCACGGCCAGCTGGACCTCGCCGCCCAGCGTCAGCAGGCCGGGGTTGAGCGGGCTGGTGCGCTCCATCTTCAGGGCCTCGCAGTACTTGGGGCTGCCCTTCGGCTCGCGATCTGCCGCCCCGGCATCCGGGCTGGCCTCCTTCACGGGCGCGGCGCCGCCGGCGGTGAAGCCGTAGAGGTTCTGGCTGTGGTGCGGCGCGGCCAGGCCGGAGGAGGCCGAGGACGTCTGGTAAAGGGGCAGCGAGGCCTTCCCGTAGGCCCCGACCGTTGACCAGGCCCCGTTGTACGGGTGTCCGACGGCCTGCCCGCTCTCCATCCACTGCAGGCCCGTCAGCAAGTGAGGCGAATAAACCTGCCGACCTGTGGGTAGAAGACACAACCACAGCTCAAAAAAATAAAAGTTCTCGGGGCGGGGGGGGCGGTTGAACAGCGTTGGTCTACGGCGCAGAATCGCGGAAATTTACCACGCGGAAGGACGCCATTGGGCCCGTCGTGTTCATGCCGGCCGTAAAACCGGAGCAGGAGCCGGCCATTCGGCCCCTCGAGCCTGCTCCGCCATTTAATACCATCGCGGCTGATCCGATCATGGACTCAGCTCCACTTCCCCGCCCGCCCCTTCACTCCCTTATCGCTCAACAATCTGTCTGTCTCCACCTTAAATATATTCAGTGACCCAGCCCCCCACAGCTCTCTGGGGCAGAGAATTCCACAGATTCACCAGAAGAAATTCCTCCTCATCTCCGTCTTAAATGGGCGACCCCTTATTCTGAGACTATGTGCCCCCTAGTTCTAGATTCCCCCCACGAGGGGGAAACATCCTCTCTGCATCCACCCTGTCCAGCCCCCCTCGGAATCTGATACGTTTCGATAAGATCACCTCTCATTCTTCGAAACTCCAATGAGTAGAGGCCCAACCTGCTCAACCTTTCCTCATAAGTCAACCCCCTCATCTCCCGGAATCAACCGAGTGAAAAATAGCCACTAAGTAAGATATCAATGAAGTTAGGTGGGCAGAGCCCCGCTCTGTCGGAGGGGCAGCATTGAGGGAGCGCCGCACTGTCGGAGGGGCAGCATTGAGGGAGCGCCGCACTGTCGGAGGGGCTGTACTGAGGGAGCGCCGCACTGTGGGAGGGGCAGTACTGAGGGAGCGCCGCACTGTCGGAGGGGCGGTACTGAGGGAGCGCCGCACTGTCGGAGGGGCGGTACTGAGGGAGCGCCGCACTGTCGGAGGGGCTGTACTGAGGGAGCGCCGCGCTGTCGGAGGGGCGGTACTGAGGGAGCGCCGCACTGTCGGAGGGGCGGTACTGAGGGAGCCCCGCACTGTCGGAGGGGCGGTACTGAGGGAGCGCCGCACTGTCGGAGGGGCGGTACTGAGGGAGCCCCGCACTGTCGGAGGGTCGGTACTGAGGGAGCGCCGCACTGTCGGAGGGGCGGTACTGAGGGAGCGCCGCACTATCGGAGGGGCGGTACTGAGGGAGCGCCGCACTGTCGGAGGGGCGGTACTGAGGGAGCACCGCACTGTCGGAGGGGCGGTACTGAGGGAGCGCTGCACTGTCGGAGGGACGGTACTGAGGGAGCGTCGCACTGTCGGAGGGGCTGTATTTCGGATGAGACGTTAAACCGAGGCCCCGTCTGCCCTCTCGGGTGGATGTAAAAGATCCCGGGGCCACTATTGGAAGAAGAGCAGGGGGAGTTCTCCCCGGTGTCCTGGGGCCAATATTTATCCGTTGACCCACATCAGACGATCCGGGTCATGATCACATCGCTGTGTGTGGGAGCTTGCTGTGCGCAAATTGGCATTTCCCACAATGCAACAGTGAGCGCACTCCGAAACAAAGTGCTTCATTGGCTGTGAGGCGCTTTGGGATGTCATGAAGCGGTGACAGGCGCTATATAAATGCAAGTCTCCCTTTCTCGAGCCTGTGCTGGTGGGATGCAAAGAGCTGAGGCAACGGAAGAGAGGCTTATCTATATATGTGGCTGATTACCTTTATAGATAACATACAACTGTCAGGAAGTTGCAAGATCAGTGAAATGAATTGACCTTCCTCACCCTAATGGAGGCCGGCTTCAAATTAGAGCCCTGTTGAATTGTTTATTTGGTGTTAATTCGTATACCGGATGTGGGCGTCGCTGGCAAGGCCGGCGTTTATTGCCCGTCCCTAATTGCCCCTTGAGAAGGTGGTGGTGAGCCGCCTTCTTGAACCGCTGCAGTCCGTGTGGTGAAGGTGCTCCCACAGTGCTGTTAGGGAGGGAGTTCCAGGATTGGGACCCAGCGACGATGGAGGAACGGCCGATATATTTCCAAGTCGAGGGATGGTGTGTGTGACTGGGAGGGGAACGTGGAGGGGGTGGTGTTCCCATGGACCTGCTGCCCTTGACCTTCTGGGCGGGTAGAGGTCGCGGGTTTGGGAGGTGCTGCCGAAGAAGCCTTGGCGAGTTGCCGCGGTGCATCTTGTGGACAGTGCACACTGCAGCCACGGTGCGCCGGTGGTGGAGGGAGTGAGTGTTGGAGGTGGTGGAGGGAGTGAGTGTTGGAGGTGGTGGAGGGAGTGAGTGTTGGAGGTGGTGGAGGGAGTGAGTGTTGGAGGCGGTGGGGAGCGTGGCCCATCGAGCGGGGCTGCTTTGTCCTGGATGGTGTCGAGCGTCTCGAGTGTTGTTGGAGCTGCAACTCACCCAGGCAAGTGGGGAGTGTTCCATCACACTCCTGACTTGTGGGTTGTCGATGGTGGAGAGGCTTTGGGGAGTTCAGGAGGTGAGACACTGGCCGCAGAATACCCAGCCTCTGACCCGCTCTTGTGGCCACAGTATTTATGTGTCTGGTCCAGTGAAGTTTCTGGTCAATGGTGACCCCCAGGATGTTGATGGCGGGGGATTCGGCGATAGTACTGAGGGAGCGGCGCACTGTCGGAGGGGCAGTACTGAGGGAGCGCCGCACTGTCGGAGGGGCAGTACTGAGGGAGCACCGCACTGTCGGAGGGGCGGTACTGAGGGAGCGCCGCACTGTCGGAGGGGCGGTACTGAGGGAGCTCCGCACTGTCGGAGGGGCGGTACTGAGGGAGCTCCGCACTGTCGGAGGGGCGGTACTGAGGGAGCGCCGCACTGTCGGAGGGGCGGTACTGAGGGAGCTCCGCACTGTCGGAGGTGCCGTCTTTCAGACGAGACATTAAACCGAGGCGCCGTCTGCCCTCTCGGGCGGATGTGAAAGATCCCGGGGCCACTATTGGAAGAAGAGCAGGGGGGAGTTCTCCCCGGTGTCCTGGGGCCAATATTTATCCCTCGACCCACATCACTGAGACAGACGATCTGGGTCATTATCACATCGCTGTGTGTGGGAGCTTGCTGTGCGGTATATTGCTAGTGTGACCACCCTTCAAGCAACACAGTCATTGGCCGTTGGGCATGCTGGGAACATCCTGAGGGGGTGCAAGGCGCTGGAGAGATGCAAGTCCTGTCAGGTGAGATGGGGGGAGTGGGTCACTCACCGTGCCGGTAGGTGCCAATGACCCTGCTGTGCATCGGGCTGGCATAGTACGGCTGAAGGAGGCCGCTCTCGCCATCGGCGGGGTTGTAGAAGACATCAGCGTCGTCAGGGGTGGGCTGCAGCGGGATATCGTCCGCGTAGTGAAGGATGGACTCCTGCCCGGAGTTCAGCAAGGCATGGTGGGCCAGCCATCGGGGCTGGTCAGGTGACTCCTCCATCTCCCTCCTCACTGGGCTCGTGATCCTCCGCACGGCTTGACCTGCAAAGGTACGGTGTGAAATAAAACACAATCAATGGGGGGCTGTGGCCGTCGAGACCCGCCCTCCTGTACGGCTCAGAGACACGGACCGTGTACAGCGGACACCTCGAGTCGCTGGAGAAATACCACCAACGCTGTCTCCGCAAGATCCTGCATATCCCCCCGGGAGGACAGACGCACCAACGTTAGCGTCCTCGACCAGGCCCAACATCCCCCAGCATCGAAGCACTGACCACACACTTGACCAGCTCCGCTGGGCAGGGCCACATTGTCCGCATGTCCCCCCCCAGACACGAGACTCCCAAAGCGAGCGCTCTACTCGGAACTCCTTCACGGGCAAGCGAGCCAAAGGCGGGCAGAGGAAACGTTACAAGGGACCCACCCTCAAAGCCTCCCTGATAAAGTGCAACATCCCCCACCGACACCTGGGAGTCCCTGGGCCCAAAGACCAGTCCGCCCTAAGTGGAGGGAGTGCATCCGGGAGGGGCGCTGAGCACCTCGAGTCTCGTCGCCGAGAGCGTGCAGAAACCAAGCGCAGGCAGCGGAAGGAGCGAGCGGCAAACCAGTCCCACCCTCCCCTTCCCTCAACCACTGTCTGTCCCACCTGTGACAGGGACTGTGGCTCCCGTATTGGACTGTTCAGCCACCTAAGGACTCATGTTAAGAGTGGAAGCAAGTCTTCCTCGATCCCGAGGGACTGCCAATGATGATGATGATGGTGATTATCCTTGAGAAGGTGGTGGTGGGTGAGTCATTTTCCGGTTGGCAAATGATAACGCGTGGGGTGCCACAGGGATCAGTGCTGGGTCCTCAACTATTTACAATCTATATTAATGATTTGGATGAAGGGACCGAGTGTAATGTAACCAAGTTTGCTGATGATACAAAGATGGATGGGGAAACAAGTTGTGAAGAGGACACAAAGAATCTGCAAAGGGATAGAGACAGGCTCAGTGAGTGAGCAAACATTTGGCAGATGGAGTATAATGTGGGAAAAGTGTGAGGTTATCCACTTTGGCAGGAAAAATCAAAGAGCAAGTTATTATTTAAATGGAGAAAGATTGCAAAGTGCCGCAGTACAGCGGGACCTGGGGGTACTTGTGCATGAAACACAAAAGGTTAGTATGCAGGTACAGCAAGTGATCAGGAAGGCCAATGGAATCTTGGCCTTTATTGCAAAGGGGATGGAGTATAAAAGCAGGGAAGTCTTGCTACAGTTATACAGGGTATTGGTGAGGCCACACCTGGAGTATTGCGTGCAGTTTTGGTCTCCGTATTTAAGGAAGGATACACTTGCTTTGGAGGCAGTTCAGAGAAGGTTCACTCGGTTGATTCCGGGGATGAGGGGGTTGACTTATGAGGAAAGGTTGAGCAGGTTGGGCCTCTACTCATTGGAGTTTAGAAGAATGAGAGGTGATCTTATGGAAACGTATCAGATTCTGAGGGGGGCTGGACAGGGTAGATGCAGAGAGGATGTTCCCCCTCGTGGGGGGAATCTAGAACTAGGGGGCACACAGTCTCAGAATAAGGGGTCGCCCATTTAAGATGGGAGATGAGGAGGAATTTCTTCTGGTGAATCTGTGGAATTCTCTGCCCCAGAGAGCTGTGGGGGGCTGGGTCACTGAATATATTTAAGGTGGAGATAGACAGATCTTTGAGCGATAAGGGAGTGAAGGGGCGGGCGGGGAAGTGGAGCCGAGTCCATGATCGGATCAGCCGCGATCGTATTAAATGGCGGAGCAGGCTCGAGGGGCCGAATGGCCGACTCCTGCTCCTATTTCTTATGTTCTTACCTTAATATCGCAGTCCGTGGGGTGAAGGGGTGAAGGGGCTCCCACAGTGCTGTTGGGGTGGGAGTTCCAGGGTTTTGACCCAGCGACGATGAAGGAACGGACGATATATATGTCCAGGTCGGGTTGGGGTGTGTGGCTAGATTTGATGGCTTACGCTCTCTCGCCTCTGGGTCAGAAGGTCAGGGGTTCGAGGCTCGCTCCAGAGACCCAAGCCCCACAATCCAGTCCCACGCTCCCCAGTGCAGTGCTGAGTTGCCGCCTTTGGGATCAGACCGTGGGTGTTCCAAGAATAACGTGGCCACTGGCGGGAGAAGGGAATGGGAGGTCCTTCAAGGTGTCCCGAGCCAATATTCCTCCCTCTACAACACATCTCCGACAGCCCACCGACCCGATGGCTGTTAGCTAGTTGCAATTGTCACGAGCTCTTGGCAGCGTTTCATAAGACAATTACAGCGCGCAAGGAGGCCATTCGGCCCATCGTGTCCGTGTTGTGTCGGCCGACCAAGAGCCATCCCGGCCTAATCCTACTTTCCCGCTCTGGGCCCGTAGCCCTGTGGGTTACGGCGCTTCGAGCGCACGTCCAAATGTGGTGAGGATTTCTGCCTCTACCACCCTTTCAGACCGTGAGTTCCGCCCCAGACCACCACCACCCTCTGGGTGAAGACATTTCCCTCAAATCCCATCTAAACCTCCCCCCAATTACTTTCAATCTCTGCCCCCTGGTTGTTGACCCCTCTGCCAAGGGAAACGGGTCCGTCCTATCCACTCTATCCAAGTCCCTCACACCTCAATTAAACCTCCCCTCAGCCTCCTCTGTTCCAAAGAAAACAGACCCAGCCTCTCCAATCTTTCCTCATCGCTAAGATTCTCCAGTCCCGGCAACATCCTGGTAAGTCTCCTCTGTACCCTCTCCAGTGCAACATCCTGGTAAATCTCCTCTGCACCCTCTCCAGTGCAGCATCCTGGTAAATCTCCTCTGCACCCTCTCGAGTGCAACATCCTGGTAAATCTCCTCTGTACCCTCTCTAGTGCAACATCCTGGTAAATCTCCTCTGCACCCTCTCTAAAGCAACATCCTGGTAAATCTCCTCTGCACCCTCTCCAGTGCAACATCCTGGTAAATCTCCTCTGCACCCTCTCTAAAGCAACATCCTGGTAAATCTCCTCTGTACCCTCTCCAGTGCAACATCCTGGTAAATCTCCTCTGTACCCTCTCCAGTGCAACATCCTGGTAACTCTCCTCTGCACCCTCTCTAGTGCAACATCCTGGTAAATCTCCTCTGTACCCTCTCCAGTGCAACATCCTGGTAAATCTCCTCTGTACCCTCTCTAAAGCAACATCCTGGTAAATCTCCTCTGTACCCTCTCCAGTACAACATCCTGGTAAATCTCCTCTGCACCCTCTCTAGTGCAACATCCTGGTAAATCTCCTCTGTACCCTCTCCAGTGCAACGTCCTGGTAAATCTCCTCTGCACCCTCTCTAGTGCAACATCCTGGCAAATCTCCTCTGTACATTCTCCAGTGCAACATCCTGGTAAATCTCCTCTGTACCCTCTCCAGTGCAACATCCTGGTAAATCTCCTCTGTACCCTCTCTCCTGCCACATCCTGGTAAATCTCCTCTGTACCCTCTCTAGTGCAACATCCTGGTAAATCTCCTCTGTACCCTCTCCAGTGCAACATCCTGGTAAATCTCCTCTGTACCCTCTCTCCTGCCACATCCTGGTAAATCTCCTCTGTACCCTCTCTAAAGCAACATCCTGGTAAATCTCCTCTGTACCCTCTCCAAAGCAACATCCTGGTAAATCTCCTCTGTACCCTCTCTCCTGCCACATCCTGGTAAATCTCCTCTGCACCCTCTCTAAAGCAACATCCTGGTAAATCTCCTCTGTACCCTCTCCAAAGCAACATCCTGGTAAATCTCCTCTGTACCCTCTCCAAAGCAACATCCTGGTAAATCTCCTCTGTACCCTCTCTAGTGCAACATCCTGGTAAATCTCCTATGCACCCTCTCCAGTGCAACATCCTGGTAAATCTCCTATGCACCCTCTCCAGTGCAACATCCTGGCAAATCTCCCCGGTACCCTCTCCACTATTGGAGCAGGCCGGGGAGCAGAAGGAGCGGCGTGGGAGCGTACCACTCCAGGGAGCAGCACGTGCTGGTGTAGGAGAGCGAGGGCAGTGAAGAGTGGCGTCGTCAAGGTCCAGGTCGGTGATTGGAGCGGGGGCAGGTACAGCGGGAGCGGCGAGACCGGGGCAAAGGAGCGGCGAGAGACTGTAGAGCAACGTGATCGGGGCCCAGGAGAGGCGCGAGTTCGGGGCCCAGGAGAGCCGAGGGCCCAGGGGGTAGCGCGGGGCCCAGCCCACACTGTGTGCGATATGTTGTGTGCGCACTGGGTCCGTGCAGCAGAGCAGGTCTCCAGTCGTCCTGGTTAACCCTTGCCCCTGGACCAAGAGCTCCCTCTGTCAAGCCCCGTGTGGTGGCTGGTGTGCAACGGCCACCCCACGTTAAAACAATCCACCCACAGGCATCTTCCACCCTTCAGGATGTAGTTCGGGATCCGGAATATCGGGTCCTTCATTGAAACACCTGGGAACATTTTGACGTGGAAACAAGTCATCCTCGATTTGAGGGACTGCCGATGCTGATGATGAGTCAAATCACATCTTTCCTGTAATGTGGTGACAAGAACTGCACGCAGTACTCCAGCTGCGGCCTCACTGGTGTTTTGTACCTCCCTGTTCTTGTATTCCATGCCTCGGCTAATAAAGGCAAGTATTCCGTAGGCCTTCTTCACCACCTTATCCACCTAGCCTGCTACTTTCGGAGATCTGTGGACCTGCACTCCAAGGTCACTTCTCAGTGTCCGACCATTTAATGTGTATTCCCTCGCCTTGTCCGCCCTCCCCAAAGGCATTACCTCACACTTCTCTGGACTAAATTCCATTTGCCACTGCTCTGCCCACCTGACCAGTTCAATGATATCTTCCTGCAGTCTGCAGTTTTCCTCTTCATTAGCCTATTTTTGTATACATCTGCAAACTTCTTAATCATACCCCCTGCATTCAAGTCTAAATCATTGATGTACCGTTTTGGACACTGTTGGGGGAGATGACTGACCAGGGGAAGGCACCAGCAGCCAGGTTCATGGCACCGTGGGTGGCTCTGCTGCACAGAAGGGCGGGAAAAAGAGTGGGAGAGCGATAGTGATAGGGGACTCTGTCGTAAGGGGAATAGATAGGAGTTTCTGCGGCCGCAACCGAGACTCCAGGAAGGTATGTTATCTCCCTGGTGCAAGGGTCAAGGATGTCTCAGAGCGGCTGCAGAGCATTCTGGAGAGGGAGGGTGAACAGCCAGTTGTCGTGGTACCAACGATATAGGTAAGAAGCGGGAAGAGGTCCTACAAGCTGAATTTAGGGAGCTAGGAGTTAAATTAAAAAGTAGGACCTCAAAGGTAGTAATCTCTGAATGGCTACCAGTGCCACGTGCTAATCAGAGTAGAGGGAGCAGGATAGTTAGAATAAATACGTGACTTGAGCAGTGGTGCAAGAGGGAGGGATTCAAATTCCTGGGACATTGGAACCAGTTCTGGGGGAAGTGGGACCTGTACAAAAGGGACGGTCTGCACTTGGGCAGGACTGGAACTGATGTCCTGGGGGTAACATTTGCTAATGCAGTTCGGGAGTGTTTAAACTAATATGGCAGGGGGATGGGAACCTATGCAGCGAGACAGGGCAAAGTAATATGGAGTCAGAAACAGATGGTAGCAAGGAAAATAACTATAGTGGAAGGCCGAGTAAACAAAGGCAAGAAATAAAAAGGGTTACACTACATCATAATTCTAAAAGGACAAAGGGTGTTAAAAAACAAGCCTGAAGGCTTTGTGTCTTAATGCAAGGAGTATCCGTAATAAGGTGGATTAATTAAATGTGCAAATAGATGTTAACAGATATGATGTGATTGGGATTACAGAGACGTGGCTCCAGGATGATCAGAGCTGGGAACTCAACATCCAGGGGTATTCAACATTCAGGAAGGATAGAATAAAAAGAAAAGGAGGTGGGGTAGCATTGCTGGTTAAAGAGGAGATTAATGCAATAGTTAGGAAGGACATTAGCTTGGATGATGTGGAATCTATATGGGTAGAGCTGCAGAACGCCAAAGGGCAAAAAACGTTAGTGGGAGTTGTGTACAGACCTCCAAACAGTAGTAGTGATGTTGGGGAGGGCATCAAACAGGAAATTAGGGGTGCATGCAATAAAGGTGCAGCAGTTATCATGGGTGACTTTAATATGCATATAAATTGGGCTAACCAAACTGGAAGCAATACGGTGGAGGAGGATTTCCTGGAGTGCATAAGGGATGGTTTTCTAGACCAATATGTCGAGGAACCAACTAGGGGGGAGGCCATCTTAGACTGGGTGGTGTGTAATGAGAGAGGATTAATTAACAATCTCATTGTACGAGGCCCCTTGGGGAAGAGTGACCATAATATGGTGGAATTCTGCATTAGGATGGAGAATGAAACAGTTAATTCAGAGACCATGGTCCAGAACTTAAAGAAGGATAACTTTGAAGGTATGAGGCGTGAATTGGCTAGGATAGATTGGCGAATGATACTTAAGGGGTTGACTGTGGATGGGCAATGGCAGACATTTAGAGACTGCATGGATGAACTACAACAATTGTACATCCCTGTCTGGCATAAAAATAAAAAGGGAAGGTGGCTCAACCATGGCTATCAAGGGAAATCAGGGATAGTATTAAAGCCAAGGAAGTGGCATACAAATTGGCCAGAAATAGCAGCGAACCCGGGGACTGGGAGAAATTTAGAACTCAGCAGTGGAGGACAAAGGGTTTGATTAGGGCAGGGAAAATAGAGTACAAGAGGAAGCTTGCAGGGAACATTAAGACGGATTGCAAAAGTTTCTATAGATATGTAAAGAGAAAAAGGTTAGTGAAGACAAACGTAGGTCCCCTGCAGTCAGAATCAGGGGAAGTCATAACGGGGAACAAAGAAATGGCAGACCAATTGAACAAGTACTTTGGTTCGGTATTCACTAAGGAGGACACAAACAACCTTCTGGATATAAAAGGGGTCAGAGGGTCTAGTAAGGAGGAGGAACTGAGGGAAATCTTTATTAGTCGGGAAATTGTGTTGGGGAAATTGATGGGATTGAAGGCCGATAAATCCCCAGGGCCTGATGGACTGCATCCCAGAGTACTTAAGGAGGTGACCTTGGAAATAGCGGATGCATTGACAGTCATTTTCCAACATTCCATTGACTCTGGATCAGTTCCTATCGAGTGGAGGGTAGCCAATGTAACCCCACTTTTTAAAAAAGGAGGGAGAGAGAAAACAGGGAATTATAGACCGGTCAGCCTGACATCGGTAGTGGGTAAAATGATGGAATCAATTATTAAGGATGTCATAGCAGCGCATTTGGAAAGAGGTGACATGATAGGTCCAAGTCAGCATGGATTTGTGAAAGGGAAATCATGCTTGACAAATCTTCTGGTATTTTTTGAGGATGTTTCCAGTAGAGTGGACAAGGGAGAACTAGTTGATGTGGTATATTTGGACTTTCAGAAGGCTTTCGACAAGGTCCCACACAGGAGATTAATGTGCAAAGTTAAAGCACATGGGATTGGGGGTAGTGTGCTGACGTGGATTGAGAATTGGTTGGCAGACAGGAAGCAAAGAGTAGGAGTAAATGGGTACTTTCCAGAATGACAGGCAGTGACTAGTGGGGTGCCGCAAGGTTCTGTGCTGGGGCCCCAGCTGTTTACATTGTACATTAATGATTTAGACGAGGGGATTAAATGTAGTATCTCCAAATTTGCGGATGACACTAAATTGGTTGGCAGTGTGAGCTGCGAGGAGGATGCTATGAGGCTGCAGAGTGACTTGGATAGGTTTGGTGAGTGGGCAAATGCATGGCAGATGAAGTATAATGTGGATAAATGTGAGGTTATCCACATTGGTGGTAAAAACAGAGAGACAGATTATTATCTGAATGGTGACAGATTAGGAAAAGGGGAGGTGCAACGAGACCTGGGTGTCATGGTACATCAGTCATTGAAGGTTGGCATGCAGGTACAGCAGGCGGTTAAGAAAGCAAATGGCATGTTGGCCTTCATAGCGAGGGGATTTGAGTACAGGGGCAGGGAGGTGTTACTACAGTTGTACAGGGCCTTGGTGAGGCCACACCTGGAGTATTATGTACAGTTTTGGTCTCCTAACTTGAGGAAGGACATTCTTGCTATTGAGGGAGTGCAGCGAAGGTTCACCAGACTGATTCCCAGGATGGGGGGACTGACATATCAAGAAAGACTGGATCAACTGGGCTTGTATTCACTGGAGTTCAGAAGAATGAGAGGGGATCTCATAGAAACGTTTAAAATTCTGATGGGTTTCGACAGGTTAGATGGAGGAAGAATGTTCCCAATGTTGGGGAAGTCCAGAACCAGGGGTCACAGTCTAAGGATAAGGGGTAAGCCATTTAGGACCGAGATGAGGAGAAACTTCTTCACCCAGAGAGTGGTGAACCTGTGGAATTCTCTACCACAGAAAGTTGTTGAGGCCAATTCACTAAATATATTCAAAAAGGAGTTAGATGTAGTCCTTACCACTAGGGGGATCAAGGGGTATGGCGAGAAAGCAGGAATGGGGTACTGAAGTTGCATGTTCAGCCATGAACTCATTGAATGGCGGTGCAGGCTCGAAGGGCCGAATGGCCTACTCCTGCGCCTATTTTCTATGTTTCTCTGTTTCTGTAACCACAAAAAGCAAGGGACCCAGCAATGAGGCCTGCGGAACCCCACTGGAAACATCCTTCCAGTCACAAAAACACCCATCAACCATTACCACTTTACAGCCTTCAGGACTCAAAATCGAACAATTTCAGATAACCTCTGCCCTTTTTTGGCTCACTCCCCCGCGCCCCCACCCCACCCCTTATGTTTTTTTTTTCTTTGTCTATAATGGCAGCTGGTAATTACTCTGCCATTCACACCCTATGTAGACGTATCTTTTATTTCCTAACCTCGATCATTACCGTTTCAATTCGGCCCATCATCCCCTTTTGTCTCTCTAATCTCTCCTGCCTTCCAGCCCATTACCGACCTTCCCCGTTTGTTCTTTCCTCCCCTCCCCCGTTTCAGCACTGCTTCAGAACGTGCTCTTTCCAAACATTCGCCAGTTCTGGCCAAGGGTCGCCAACCCGAAACGCTAACTCTGTTTCTCTCCCTCCACAGATGCTGCCCGACCCGCTGAGCTTCCCCAGCGTTTTCTGGTTTTATCTCAGGTTCCAGCGTCTGCCGTATTTGGCTTCGGTTATTACCGTTAGCCTTTGCTTCCTGCCACCGAGCCAATTTTGGAGACACTGGGAGCAGCAATTAGGAGCAGGAGTCGGCCATACGGCCCCTCGAGCCTGCTCCGCCATTTAATACGATCATGGCTGATCCGATCATGGACTCAGCTCCACTTCCCTGCCCGCTCCCCGTAACCCCTTAATCCCTTATCAGTTAACATAGCATAGAAACATAGAAAATAGTTGCAGGAGTAGGCCTTTCGGCCCTTCGAGCCTGCACCACCATTCAATATGATCATGGCTGATCATTCACCTCAGTACCCCTTTCCTGCTTTCTCTCCATACCCCTTGATCCCTTTAGCCGTAAGGGCCACATCTAACTTCCTTTTCAATATATCTAACGAACTGGTCCCAACAACTTTCTGTGGCAGAGAATTCCACAGGTTCACAATTCTCTGAGTGAAGAAGTTTCTCCTCATCTTGGTCCTAAATGGCTTACCCCTTATCCTTAGACTGTGACCCCTGGTTCTGGACTTCCCCAACATCGGGAACATTCTTCCTGCATCTAACCTGTCCAGTCCCGTCAGAATTTTATATGTTTCTATGAGATCCCCTCTCATTCTTCTAAACTCCAGTGCATACAGGCCCAGTTGATCCATTCTCTCCTCATATGTCAGTCCTGCCATCCCGAGAATCAGTCTGGTGAACCTTCGTTGCACTCCCTCAATAGCAAGAACGTCCTTCCTCAGATTAGGAGACCAAAACTGCACACAATATTCCAGGTGTGGCCTCACCAAGGCCCTGTACAACTGCAGTAAGACCTCCCTGCTCCTATGCTCAAATCCTCTCGCTTGGAAGGCCAACATGCCATTTGCTTTCTTTACTGCCTGCTGTACCTGCATGCCTACCTTCAGTGACTGATGTACCATGACACCCAGGTCTCGTTGCACCTCCCCTTTTACTAATCTGTCACCATTCAGATAATAATCTGCCTTCCTGTTTTTGCCACCAAAGTGGATAACCTCACATTTATCCACATTATACTGCATCTGCCATGCATTTGCCCACTCACCTAACCTGTCCAAGTCACCCTGCAGCCTCTTAGCATCCTCCTCACAGCTCACACTGCCACCCAGCTTAGTGTCATCTGCAAACTTGGAGATATTAATTCAATTCCTTCATCTAAATCATTAATGTATATTGTAAATAGCTTGGGTCCCAGCACTGAGCCCTGAGGCACCCCACTAGTTACTGCCTGCCATTCTGAACAGGACCCGTTTATTCCCACTCTTTGCTTCCTGTCTGCCAACCAGTTCTCTATCCACATCAATACATTACCCCCAATACCATGTGCCTTAATTTTGCACACCAATATCTTGTGTGGGACCTTCTCAAAAGCCTTTTCAAAGTCCAAATACACCACATCCACTGGTTCTCCCTTGTCCACTCTACTAGTTACATCCTCAAAAAACTCTAGAAGATTTGTCAAGCATGATTTCCCCTTTACAACCCTCAGAAGAAATTCCTCCTCATCTCAGTTATAAATGGGCGGCCCCTTATTCTAAGACCATGCCCCCTAGTTCTAGTCTCCCCCATCAGTGGGAACATCCTCTCTGCATCCACCTTGTCAAGCCCCCTCATAATCTTATACGTTTCGATAAGATCACCTCTCATTCTTTTGAATTCCAATGAGTAGAGGCCCAACCTCCTCAACCTTTCCTCATAAGTTAACCCCCTCATCCCCGGAATCAACCGAGTGAACCTTCTCTGAACTGCCTCCAAAGCAAATACATCCTTTCGTTAATATGGAAACCAAAACTGCACGCAGTACTCCAGGTGTGGCCTCACCAATACCCTGTATAGCTGGAGCAAGACTTCCCTGCTTTTATACTCCGTCCCCTTTGCAATAAAGGCCAAGATACCATTGGCCTTCCTGATCACTTGCTGTACCTGCATACTAACCTTTTGTGTTTCATGTACAAGTACCCCCAGGTCCCGCTGTACTGCAGCACTTTGCAATCTTTCTCCAGTTAAATAATAACTTGCTCTTTGATTTTTTTTCCTGCCAAAGTGCATGACCTCACACTTTCCCACATTATACTCCATCTGCCAAATGTTTGCCCACTCACTGAGTCTGTCTATGACCTCTTGCAGATTTTTTGTGTCCTCCTCACACATTGCTTTTCCTCCCATCTTTGTATCGTCAGCAAACTTGGCTACGTTACACTCGGTCCCTTCTTCCAAGTCAGTAATATAGATTGTAAATAGTTGAGAAGTGATGGTGCGTTATCTCGTGGCCCTTTACCCAGTTTGCCCCCACGAGGCCAGTTCATCCCAGCTCAGCGTTCACACAGGAAGTGAGTTAAGCTTTATTGGGTAGATGCACAGTGGATCTGAAGTGATCAAGGGCGAGATTTTAGTCATCATTTGTATCTGACTTCACAAGCCACCGTGAGTCATCCTTACCCAGGAAACGAACACAGTAATCTTGAATAATAACTAACACAGTAACCCTTACCCTGAATACACCGGGGCCCTGTACACTGACCCTTACCCTGAATACACAGGGACCCTGTACACTGACCCTTACCCTGAATACACAGGGACCCTGTACACTGACCCTTACACTGAATACACAGGGACCCTGTACAGTGACCCTTACCCTGAATACACAGGGACTGTGTACACTGACCCTTACCCTGAATACACAGGGACCCTGTACACTGACCCTTACACTGAATACACAGGGACCCTGTACAGTGACCCTTACCCTGAATACACAGGGACTGTGTACAATGACCCTTACCCTGAATACACAGGGATCCTGTACAGTAACCCTTACCCTGAATACACAGGGACCCTGTACAGTGGCTCTTACCCTGAATACACAGGGACCCTGTACACTGACCCTTACCCTGAATACACAAAGACTCTGTACAGTAACCCTTACCCTGAATACACAGGGACCCTGTACACTGACCCTTACCCTGAATACACAGGGACCATGTACACTGACCCTTACCCTGAATACACAGGGACCCTGTACACTGACCCTTACCCTGCATACACAGGGACCCTGTACAGTGGCTCTTGCCCTGAATACACAGGGACCCTGTACACTGACCCTTACCCTGAATACACAGGGACCCTGTACAGTAACCCTTACCCTGAATACACAGGAACCCTGTACAGTAACCCTTACCCTGAATACACAGAGACTCTGTACAGTAACCCTTAAAGAAAGATAGACTTGCATTTATATAGCGCCTTTCACGACCATTGGACATCTCAAAGCGCTTTACAGCCAATGAAGTCCTTTTAGAGTGTGGTCACTGTTGTATTGTGGGAAACGGGGCAGCCAATTTGCACACAGGAAGCTCCCACAAACAGCAATGTGATAATGACCCAGATAACCTGTTTTTTTTGTGATGATGACTGAGGGATAAATATTGGCCCCATGACACCGGGGAGAACTCCCCTGCCCTTCTTCCAAATAGTGCCCCGGGATCTTTTACGTCCACCTGAGAGGGCAGATGAGGCCTTGGTTTAATGTCTCATCTGAAAGATGGCACCTCCGACAGTACATCGCTCCCTCAGTATTGCCCCTCCGACAGTGCGGCGCTCCCTCAGTACTGCCCCTCCGACAGTGCAGCGCTCCCTCAGTACTGCCCCTCCGACAGTGCGGCGCTCCCTCAGTACCGCCCCTCCGACAGTACAGTGCTCCCTCAGTACCGCCCCTCCGACAGTGCAGCGCTCCCTCAGTACTGCCCCTCCGACAGCGCAGTGCGGCGCTCCCTCAGTACTGCCCCTCCGACAGTGCGTCGTTCCCTCAGTACTGCCCCTCCGACAGCGCAGTGCGGCGCTCCCTCAGTACTGCCCCTCCGACAGTGCGTCGCTCCCTCAGTACTGCCCCTCCGACAGCGCAGTGCGGCGCTCCCTCAGTACTGCCCCTCCGACAGTGCGGCGCTCCCTCAGTACTACCCCTCCGACAGTGCATCGCTACCTCAGCACTGCCCCTCCGACAGTGCGGGGCTCCCTCAGCACTGCCCCTCCGACAGTGCGTCGCTCCCTCAGTACCACTCCTCCGACAGTGCGTCGCTCCCTCAGTACCGCCCCTCCGACAGTGCGGCACTCCCTCAGTACTGCCCCTCCGACAGTGCGGCACTCCCTCAGTGCCGCCCCTCCGACAGTGCAGCGCTCCCTCAGTACTGCCCCTCCGACAGCGCAGTGCGTCGCTCCCTCAGTACTGCCCCTCCGACAGCGCAGTGCGGCGCTCCCTCAGTACTGCCCCTCCGACAGTGCGTCGCTCCCTCAGTACTGCCCCTCCGACAGTGCGGCGCTCCCTCAGTACTACCCCTCCGACAGTGCATCGCTCCCTCAGCACTGCCCCTCCGACAGTGCGTCGCTCCCTCAGTACCGCCCTTCCGACAGTGCGTCGCTCCCTCAGTACTGCCCCTCCGACAGTGCGGCACTCCCTCAGTACCACTCCTCCGACAGTGCGTCGCTCCCTCAGTACCGCCCCTCCGACAGTGCGGCACTCCCTCAGTACTGCCCCTCCGACAGTGCGGCACTCCCTCAGTGCCGCCCCTCCGACAGCGCAGTACGGCACTCCCTCAGTACTGCCCCTCCGACAGCGCAGTGCGGCGCTCCCTCAGTACCGCCCCTCCGACAGTGCGGCACTCCCTCAGTACTGCCCCTCCGACAGTGCGGCACTCCCTCAGTGCCGCCCCTCCGACAGCGCAGTACGGCACTCCCTCAGTACTGCCCCTCCGACAGCGCAGTGCGGCGCTCCCTCAGTACCGCCCCTCCGACAGCGCAGTGCGGCGCTCCCTCAGTACCGCCTCTCCGACAGCGCAGTGCGGCGCTCCCTCAGTACCGCCCCTCCGACAGCGCAGTGCGGCGCTCCCTCAGTACCGCCCCTCCGACAGTGCAGTGCGGCGCTCCCTCAGTACTGCACTGGGAGTGTCAGCCTAGATTTATGTGCTTAAGTACCTGGAGTGGGACTCGAACCCAGAAAAACCTTCTGACTCAGAACCGAGTGTGCTCACCACTGAGTCACAGCTGACACAGTCCCTGAATAAACAGGGACTGTGTTCAGCGATCCTTCCGCTGAATAACACAGTGCTCCAAGTGTGGTATAACACAACGTAACACAGGTTCCACATGAATTTAAATTCCCTCCCTGCTTTTGTATTCTATTCTTACGGCGGGAGGGGAGTGGGGCCGATCTGAAGTGACCTTGCAGAGATCCAGCACGGGCTAGATGGGCTGAATGGCCTCCTTCTGTGCCGTGACCGCGCTTTGATTCTATGATTTATGCGTCTGTACTTTCAGGTCGCTTTGCTCCTCTGGCCCATTTAGGATGTTTCCCCCCGGGGCTGGGAAATCTAGAACAAGGGGTCACAGTCTCAGGATACGGGGCAGGAAATTTAGGAGCGAGATGAGGAGAAATGTTTTCACTCCAAGGGTGGTGAACCTGTGGAATTCTCTACCATAGAAGGCTGTGGAGGCCAAGTCACTGAATATATTTAAGAGGGAGATAGATAGATTTCTAGACACACAAGGCATCAAGGGGTATGGGGAAAAAGCGGGAATATGGTGTTGAGATAGAGGATCAGACATGATCATATTGAATGGCGGTGCAGACTCGAGGGGCCGAATGGCCTACTCCTGCTCCTATTTTCTATGTTTCTCTGTCCAAGGATTAGTTAACACCTTATTTCTTATTTCAGCTGGAGTATAATGTTGGAAAGTTTGGCAGAAAAAAAATCAAAGAGCAAGTTATCATTTAAATGGAGAAAGATTGCAAAGTGTCGCAGTACAGCGGGAGCTGGGGGTTACTTGTGCATGAAACACAAAAGGATAGTATGCAGGTACAGCAAGTGATCAGGAAGGCCAATGGTATCTTGGCCTTTATTGCAAAGGGGATGGAGTATAAAAGCAGGGAAGTCTTGCTCCAGTTATACAGGGTATTGGTGAGGCCACACCTGGAGTACTGCGTGCAGTTTGGGTTTCCATATTTACGAAAGGATAGACTTGCTTTGGAGGCAGTTCAGAGAAGGTTCACTCGGTTGATTCCGGGGATGAGGGCGTTGACTTATGAGGAAAGGTTAAGGAGATTGGGCCTCTACTCATTGGAATTCAGAAGAATGAGAGGTGATCTTATCGAAACATATAAGATTATGAGGGGGCTTGACAAGGTGGATGCAGAGAGGATGTTTCCACTGATGGGGGAGACTAGAACTAGAGGGCATGGTCTTAGAATAAGGGGCCTCCCATTTAAAACTGAGATGAGGAGAAATTTCTTCTCTCTGAGGGTTGTAAATCTGTGGAATTCGCTGCCTCAGAGAGCTGTGGAAGCCGGGACATTGAATAAATTTAAGACAGAGATAGACAGTTTCTTAACCGATAAGGGGGCGGGCAGGGAAGTGGAGCCGAGTCCATGATCGGATCAGCCATGGTCGTATTAAATGGCGGAGCAGGCTCGAGGGGCCGAATGGCCGACTCCTGCTCCTATTTCTTATGTTCTTATCCGTCTGACAACGGCTGCGCTGAGTTTCTCTGCCGGTTTATCCACCCCCTCTACGCGCCTGCTTATGGCTCCCTGAACGTTGGCGCAGTTTCCCACATATTTCTCAATCTGACATCATCTGCCGATGGTGACATGAATGGTCAGGAACATGGCCAACGGAGTATCATTTGGGGAAATGTGAAGTTATACACTGTGGGAGGAAAAGCAGAGTATTTTTTAAACGGAGAGAGATTGGGAAGTGTTGGTGTACAGAGGGACCTGGGGGTCCTTGTACACCAATCACTGAAAGTTAACCTGCAGGTACAGCAAGTGATTAGGAAAGCAAATGGTATGTTGGCCTTTATTACAGGAGGATTTGAGTATAAGAGTAAAGACGTCTTACTGCGATTATATCGGGCCCTGGTGAGACCACACCTGGAGTATTGTGCACAGTTTGGGTCTCCTTACCTGAGGAAGGATACACTTGCCACAGAGGGAGTGCAGCGAAGGTTCGCCAGACTGATTCCTGGGATGGGGGGGATTGTCCTTCCAGGAGAGTTTGAGCAGACTGGGCCGATATTCTCTGGAGTTTAGAAGAAGGGGAGGTGACCTCATTGAAACATCTCCGATTCTGAGGGGGATTGGCAGGGTAGATGCAGGGAGGATGTTTCCCCCCCGGGCTGGGGAGTCTAGAACCAGGGGTCACACAGTCTCAGGATAAGGGGTCGGCCATTTAGGACTGAGATGAGGAGGAATTTCTTCACTCGGAAGGGGGTGAATCTTTGGAATTCTCTGCCCCAGAGGGCTGTGGAGGCTCAGTCGTCGAGTATGTTCAAGGCCGAGATCGGTTGATTTTTGGATATTAAGGGAATCAAGGGATATGGGGATAGTGGCCACACTCCAAAAGTACTTCATTGGCTGTAAAGCACATCGAGTTGTCCGCTGACCGTGCAAGGCGCTATATAGATGCAAGTATTTCTTCTCTATTGGTGCAGCAAGGTGGAGTTAGAAACACAGAAATTTACAGCGCAGAAGGAGGCCATTTCGGCCCATCGTGACCACGCCGGCTGACAAAGTACCACACGGCCCTCGGTCAGCAGCCCTGAAGGTTACATATAAACCTACACAGAAACATAGAAAATAGATGCAGGAGTAGGCCATTCGGCCCTTCGAGCCTGCACCACCATTCAATATGATCATGGCTGATCATTCACCTCAGTACCCCATTCCTGCTTTCTCTCCATACCCCTTGATCCCTTTAGCCGTAAGGGCCACACCTAACTCCCTCTTGAATATATCTAATGAACTGGCCTCAACAACTCTCTGTGGTAGAGAATTCCACAGGTTCACAATTCTCTGAGTGAAGAAGTTTCTCCTCATCTCGGTCCTAAATGGCTTACCCCTTATCCTTAGACTGTGTGAGCCCTGGTTCTGGACTTCCCCAACATCGGGAACATTCTTCCTGCATCTAACCTGTCCAGTCCCGTCAGAATTTTATATGTTTCTATGAGATCCCCTCTCATCCTTCTAAATTCCAGTGAATATAAGCCTAGTCGATCCAGTCTCTCCTCATATGTCAGTCCTGCCATCCCGGGAATCAGTCTGGTGAACCTTCGCTGCACTCCCTCAATAGCAAGAATGTCCTTCCTCAGATGAGGAGACCAAAACTGAACACAATATTCCATGTGAGGCCTCACCAAGGCCCTGTACAACTGCAGTAAGACTTCCTTGCTCCTATACGCAAATCCTCTTGCTATGAAGGCCAACATGAAGGCCAAGAATGAGAGGGGATCTCATAGAAACATATAAAATTCTGACGGGATTGGACAGGTTAGAGGCAGGAAGAATGTTCCCGTTGCTGGGGAGTTTCAGAACCAGGGGGTCACAGTCTAAGGATAAGGGGTAAGCCATTTAGGACTGAGATGAGGAGAAACTTTTTCACTCAGAGAGTTGTTAACCTGTGGAATTCCCTGCTGCAGAGAGTTGTTGATACCAGTTCATTGGATATATTCCAGAGGGAGATAGATATGGCCCTTACGGCGAAAGAGATCAAGGGGTATGGAGAGAAAGCAGGAAAGGGGTACTGAGGTGAATGAACAGCCATGATCTTATTGAATGGTGGTGCAGGTTCGAAGGGCCGAATGGCCTACTCCTGCACCTATTTTCTATGTTTCTATGATCTTATTGAATGGAGGTGCAGGCTCGAAGGGCCGAATGGCCTACTCCTGCACCTATTTTCCATGTTTCTATGAACAATGACGGAAAGGCAAAGAGCACCCAGCCCAACCAGTCCGCCCCACATAACTGCGACACCCCTTACACTGAAACATTCTACACTCCACCCCAACCGGAGCCACGTGATCTCCTGGGAGAGGCAAAAACCAGATAAAAATCCAGGCCAATTTAGGGAGAAACAAAATCTGGGAAAATTCCTCTCCGACCCGTCCAGGCGATCGACACTAGTCCAGGAGATCACCCTGGCTGTATTCGCTTCTCTGCAGTACTTACCATCGTATCTGCGTCGGCCAACAAAAGGTCATCCAGTCGAGGGAGAAGATCAGAGGTGATCTTAGCGAATGGCGGAGCAGGCTCAAGGGGCCGAATGGCCTGCTCCTGTTCCGAATTCTTCCGTTCGTTCAGCTCAAATCATGACTGCGCATGGTGAAGAACAGCCGTTCCCAGCACGGATCCCTGCAGTACGCCACTTCCCGCGAGAGCGGCAAACCTCCTGGAAGTCTTGCCCTCAACTCCACTTTCCCGCCTTGGCCGTGCCCAACAAGAATCTCAGCCTTGAAAGCTCCGACTGACGCCCCTGTCCCCCAGCCTCCACAGCCCGATGGATAGGAGAGAGTTCCCGATCTCCACTGCCCCCGGCTGTGTGTGAAGAAGCGTTTCCTCACATCTGAAGCTGATGAGCAATGCCACGGGGTGGTCTGCTAGAACCCAGCGAGAGCTGATGAGCAACACCACGGGGGCGGGGGGAACGGGGGAACGGGGGAACGGGAGAAAAGATCTTGCAGCAGAACCAGAAGTTGACAGGAGGAGATATTTTTTGCAGCGAGTCGCTGTGGATCTGGAACTGGAACTGTACAGGGTATCGGTGAGGGCACAGCTGGAGTACTGCGTGCAGTTTTGGTCTCCGCATTTAAGGAAGGATACACTTGCATTGGAGGCAGTTCAGAGAAGGTTCACTCGGTTGATTGCGGAGACAAGAAGGTTGTCTTATGGAGGTAGTTTGAGCAGGTTGGGCCTCTACTCATCGGAGTTTAGGAGAATGAGAGGTGATCTTATCGAAACGTATCAGATTCTGAGGGGGGCTGGACAGGGTGGATGCAGAGAGGATGTTTCCCCCCTCGTGGGGGAATCTAGAACTAGGGGGCACATATTCTCAGAATAAGGGGTCGCCCATTTAAGACGGAGATGAGGAGGAATTTCTTCTGGTGAATCTGTGGAATTCTCTGCCCCAGAGAGCTGTGGGGGGCTGGGTCACTGAATATATTTAAGGTGGAGAAAGAGAGATTGTTGAGCGATAAGGGAGTGAAGGGGCGGGCGAGAAAGTGGAGCTGAGTCCATGATCAGATCAGCCGTGATCTTATTGGATGGCGGAGCAAGCTCAAGGGGCCGAATGGCCAACTCCTGTTCCTAATGTAACAGGCTCGAGGGGTTGAATGGCCTCCTCCTGTTCCTAATGTAACAGGCTCGAGGGGCTGAACGGCCTCCTCCTGTCCCTAATGTAACAGGCTCGAGGGGCTGAACGGCCTCCTCCTGTCCCTAATGTAACAGGCTCGAGGGGCTGAACGGCCTCCTCCTGTCCCTAATGTAACAGGCTCGAGGGGCTGAACGGCCTCCTCCTGTCCCTAATGTAACAGGCTCGAGGTGCTGAACGGCCTCCTCCTGTCCCTAATGTAACAGGCTCGAGGGGCTGAACGGCCTCCTCCTGTCCCTAATGTAACAGGCTCGAGGTGCTGAACGGCCTCCTCCTGTCCCTAATGTAACAGGCTCGAGGGGCTGAACAGCCTCCTCCTGTCCCTAATGTAACAGGCTCGAGGGGCTGAATGGCCTCCTCCTGTTCCTAATGTAACAGGCTCGAGGGGCTGAACGGCCTCCTCCTGTCCCTAATGTAACAGGCTCGAGGGGCTGAACGGCCTCCTCCTGTCTCTAATGTAACAGGCTCGAGGGGCTGAACGGCCTCCTGCTGTCCCTAATGTAACAGACTCGAGGGGCTGAACGGCCTCCTCCTGTTCCTAATGTAACAGACTCGAGGGGCTGAACGGCCTCCTCCTGTCCCTAATGTAACAGGCTCGAGGGGCTGAACGGCCTCCTCCTGTTCCTAATGTAACAGGCTCGAGGGGCTGAACGGCCTCCTCCTGTCCCTAATGTAACAGGCTCGAGGGGCTGAACGGCCTCCTCCTGTCCCTAATGTAACAGGCTCGAGGGGCTGAATGGGCCTCCTCCTGTCCCTAATGTAACAGGCTCGAGGGGCTGAATGGGCCTCCTCCTGTCCCTAATGTAACAGGCTCGAGGGGCTGAATGGGCCTGCTCCTGTCCCTAATGTAACAGGCTCGCGGGGCGGAGGCAGATTAAATAGTCACATTCAAAAGAGAATGAGATAAATCTGCGAAGAGAAAACATGATTGGACGATGGGGAAAGGGTGGAGAGAGATGGGACTAATTGGATCGCTCTGACAAAGGGCTAGTGCAGACATGGTGGGCTGAATGGGATCCTTCTGTGCTGTATCATCGTATGGTCACGCCTGAACGGCCTGGCTCTGATTTGAAGGTGACACCTCCTTGTTCTGGACGTTCCCTCCTTCCCCCCCAACCAGAGGAAATATTTACTCTTGATCTACCCAATCAAATGCTTTAATCGTCTCAAACATCTCGATTAGATCAACCCCCTAATCTTCGACACTCGAGGAAAGGCACCCTCGACTCTTTTTCTAATTTATTCCTTCACGGGACGTGGGCGTCGCTGGCCAGGCCCAGCTTTTGTCGCCCGTCCCTAACCGCCCCCGTGAGAGGCTGGTGGTTGAGCCAGCCTTCTTGAACCGCTGCAGTCCGTGTGGTGAAGGTGCTCCCACAGTGCCGACTATCGCGGTGGTTTGGCACAACCGGGTTGCTCGCTAGGCCATTTCACCGGGGCTCTTAAGAGTCATTGCTCTGGGTCTGGAGTCACGTATAGGCCAGGCCGTGTAAGGACGGCAGATTTCCTTCCCTGCAGGACATAGAAAATAGGAGCAGAAGTAGGCCATTCGGCCCCTCGAGCCTGCACCATTCAATATGATCATGGCTGATCCTCTATCTCAACACCATATTCCCGCTTTCTCCCCATACCCCTTGATGCCTTTTGTGTCTAGAAATCTATCTATCTCCCTCCTGAAATATATTCAGTGACTTGGCCTCCACAGCCTTCTGTGGTAGAGAATTCCACAGGTTCACCTCCCTCGGAGTGAAAACATTTCTCCTCATCTCTGTCCTAAATTTCCAGCCTCGTATCCTGAGACTGTGACCCCTTGTTCTAGACTTCCCAGCCCCGGGGAAACATCCTCCCCGCGTCCAGTCTGTCCAACCCCGTCAGAATTTTATACCTTTCGATGAGATCCCCTCTCATTCTTCTAAACTCCAGTGAATACAGGCCCAGTCGACACAATCTCTCCTCATACGCCAGTCCTGCCCTCCCAGGAATCAGTCTGGTGAACCTTCGCTGCACTCCCTCTATGGCCAGTATATCCTTCCTTAGGTAAGGAGACCAAAACTGCATACAATACTCCAGGTGTGATCCCACCAAGGCCCTGTATAACTGGAGTAAGACATCCTTGCTCTTGTACTCAAACCCTCTCGCAATGAAGGCCAACATACCATTGGCCTTCCTCACTGCTTGCTGCACCTGCGTGTTTGCTTTCAGTGACTGGTGTACAAGGACACCCAGGTCCCTCTGTACATCCACACTTCCCGAGATATCAGCATTTAAATAATACTTTGTCCTTATGTTTTTCCGACCAAAGTGGGTAACTTCACATTTATCAACGTTAAACTGCATCTGCCATGTGTTTGCCCACTCACTCAACCGAACTAAATCGCCTTTGCAACCTCCTCACAACTCACAACCCCACCGAGTTTTGTGTGGTCAGCAAACTTGGACATATTACATTTGGTTGCCTCATCCAAATCATTTATATATATATGTATATATTTTTTTAGTGAATAGCTGGGGCCCCAGCACTGATCCCATCAGTGAACGAGTTGGATTTTCCCGACAATCCGCTAGTTTCATGGTTACCACGACTAACACTAGCTTTTCGTTTGAGATTTATTTAATTAACTGAATATAAATCCCCCCAGCTGCCGTGGTGGGATTTGAATTCATGTCTCTGCATCACTAGTCCTGTAACGTTACCACTATGCTACTGTTGCCGTGAAACATGCGCTCGTACTTAACCCTTTCAGCCCCCGGTATCATTGTGGTGAATCTGCGTTGCTCCCCCTCCTAGGCCGATATATCCTTCCTAAGGTGTGGAGTAGATACACAGTAAATAGGTGCAGGAGTAGGCCATTCGGCCCTTCGAGCCTGCACCACCATTCAATATGATCATGGCTGATCATGCAACTTCAATATCCCATTCGTGCTTTCTCTCTATACCCCTTGATCCCCTTTAGCCGTAAGGGCCACATCCAACTCCCTTTTGAATATATCTAACGAACTGGCCTCAACAACTCTCTGTGGTAGAGAATTCCACAGGTTCACAACTCCCCGAGTGAAGAAGTTTCTCCTCATCTCGGTCCTAAATGGCTTGCCCCTTATCCTTAGACTGTGACCCCTGGTTCTGGACTTCCCCAACATCGGGAACATTCTTCCTGCATCTAACCTGTCCCGTCCCGTCAGAATTTTATATGTTTCTATGAGATCCCCTCTCATTCTTCTAAATTCCAGTGAATATAAGCCTAGTCGATCCAGTCTTTCTTCATATGTCAGTCCTGCCATCCCGGGAATCAGTCTGGTGAACCTTCGCTGCACTCCCTCAATAGCAAGAATGTCCTTCGACAGATTAGGAGACCAAAACTGAACACAATATTCAAGGTGTGGCCTCACCAAGGCCCTGTACAACTGCAGTAACACCTCCCTGCTCCTATACTCAAATTCCCTCGCTATGAAGGCCAACATACCATTTGCCTTCTTCACCGCCTGCTGTACCTGCATGGCCAACTTTCAATGACTGATGTACCATGACACCCAGGTCTCGTTGCACCTCCCCTTTTCCTAATCTGTCACCATTCAGATAATATTCTGCCTTCCTGTTTTTACTACCAAAGTGCATAACCTCACATTCATCCACATTATACTGCATCTGCCATGTATTTGCCCACTCACCTAACCTGTCCAAGTCACCCTGCAGCCTCTTAGCATCCTCCTCACAGCTCACACCGCCACCCAGCTTAGTGTCATCTGCAAACTTGGAGATATTACACTTAATTCCTTCGTCTAAATCATTAATGCATATTGTAAATAGCTGGAGTGTTATTTACGAAAGGATATACTTGCATTGGAGGCAGTTCAGAGAAGGTTCACTCGGTTGATTCCGGGGATGAGGGGGTTGACTTATGAGGAAAGGTTGAGGAGGTTGGGCCTCTACTCATTGTTGTTCAGAAGAATGAGAGGTGATCTTATCGAAACATATAAGCCAATGAGGGGCTTCGACAAGGTGGATGCAGAGAGGATGTTCCCACTGATGGGGGAGACTAGAACTAGGGGGCATGGTCTCAGAATAAGGGGCCGCCCATTTAAAACTGAGATGAGGAGGAATTTCTTCTCTCAGAGGGTTGTAAATCTGTGGAATTCGCTGCTTCAGAGAGCTGTGGGGGGCTGGGTCATTGAATATATTTAAGGTGGAGATAGACAGATTTTTGAGCGATAAGGGAGTGAAGGGGCGGGCGGGGAAGTGGAGCTGAGTCCATGATCAGATCAGCCGCGATCTTATTGAATGGCGGAGCAGGCTCAAGGAGCCTGTTCCTATTTCTGATGGTCTTATCTTATATTCTTATTTCATATACAGCTCCCCCTGGTGGTCTACTGCTCCAGGTCTACTGTGGTACTGCAACTACTGATGTAAATGCAATAAAGGGGCATGCCATTCTGTGTACATGTGTGTTTGTGATGTTGTGAAGAATATATCACACGGTGCCCAAAACCGAATGCAGATGGGGTCTGACTAACGCAGTCTACAGCTGCAACAAGTGCCCCCTTGAAAGGTTGCAAGTCCCGAGATTTCACTGGTCTTGCCTCAGACTCCCAGGTCAAGCCTCGTGCATCTACCCTGAAGTGAATGACGGGTCCGAGCCACTCCCCTTGTGTATCAGTGTCCAGCAGTGGACAATCTACTCCAGGCCATCGGACAGCACACGTGCAACTTGTACTCTGCCGTCCCGGTGCTAGCCTTCAGCGTTCTGTCTGCCTTCCGGAGTAGGAGCGAAGATTTCAATGTTACTGTGTTAGATACAGAGTAAAGCTCCCTCTACACTGTCCCATCAAACACTCCCAGGGCAGGTACAGGGGGTTAGATACAGAGTAAAGCTCCCTCTACACTGTCCCATCAAACACTCCCAGGGCAGGTACAGCACGGGGTTAGATACAGAGTAAAGCTCCCTCTACACTGTCCCATCAAACACTCCCAGGGCAGGTACAGGGGGTTAGATACAGAGTAAAGCTCCCTCTACACTGTCCCATCAAACACTCCCAGGGCAGGCACAGCACGGGGTTAGATACAGAGTAAAGCTCCCTCTACAGTTACTATATAAATGCAAGTTGTTGGTTCAAAGAAATAAGTTGAATTTAGGTAGTTCCTGGCACACCAGTATGTGTTGGGGATGGAGTATAAAAGCAGAGAAATCCTGCTACAACTGTACAGGATGTTGGTGAGACCACACCTCGAGTACTGCGTCCAGTTTTGGTTTCCGTATTTACGAAAGGATACACTTGCATTGGAGGCAGTTCAGAGCAGGTTCTCTCGGTTGATTCCGGGGATGAGGGGGTTGTCTTATGAGGAAAGGTTGAGCAGGTTGGGCCTCTACTCATTGGAGTTCAGAAGAATGAGAGGTGATCTTATTGAAACGTATCAGATTCTGAGGGGGGCTGGACAGGGTAGATGCAGAGAGGATGTTTCCCCCTCGTGGGGGAATCTAGAACCAGGGGGGGTCACACAGTGTCTGGGTCAGCATGGGGTTAGATACATAGTAAAGCTCCCTCTACACTGTCCCATCAAACACTCCCAGGGCAGGTACAGGGGGTTAGATACAGAGTAAAGCTCCCTCTACACTGTCCCATCAAACACTCCCAGGGCAGGTACAGGGGGTTAGATACAGAGTAAAGCTCCCTCTACACTGTCCCATCAAACACTCCCAGGGCAGGTACAGGGGGTTAGATACAGAGTAAAGCTCCCTCTACACTGTCCCATCAAACACTCCCAGGGCAGGTACAGGGGGTTAGATACAGAGTAAAGCTCCCTCTGCACTGTCCCATCAAACACTCCCAGGGCAGGTACAGCACGGGGTTAGATACAGAGTAAAGCTCCCGCTACACTGTCCCATCAAACACTCCCAGGGCAGGTACAGCATGGGGTTAGATACAGAGTAAAGCTCCCTCTGCACTGTCCCATCCTTAGAAATGCCCCACTTGCTGTACGTGTGTGTACCTGAAAATCGACAGTGCTTTTCAGGAGCTGGAAGCTCGAGGAGGTAATGGAAGCCACAATGAAGATAAGGAATCGGAGCCAGAGTAGGCCATACAGCCCCTCGAGCCTGCTCTGAAGAAGGAAGGTACTACAGTGTCGAGGTTTTTGAAGGAGTGTTTATATGTAGGAAAGTGTCGAATCGAAGAATCTTATAACACAGATGGAGCCATCCAGTTGGTCCCCATAGCTCTGCAAATTCCCCGTTTGAAAGTCAAGATTGAACCTGCTCCCACCAAGCTTTCAGGCAGCGCGTTCCCGATCACAACAACTCGCTGCGTAAACACATTCTCCCCCATCTGCCCCTCTGGTTCCATCGCCGATTATCGTCAATCTGTGTCCCTCTGCTTACCCACCCCTCCTGCCCCCCCGGGGAACAGGTTCTCCCCGATCGACTCGATCACAAACCTCTTGCAATTTTGGAGGGGAAGAGTTCGAGAGGGTGCTAAACCAGGCCGCCAAAGGCTTGTATCGCGTAGCAAAACGTGCTTCACGGCAGCGATTATCAAACAAGATTTGACACCGAGCCACATAAGGAGAAATTAGGGCTGATGACCAGAAGCTGGGTCAGAGAGGTCGGTTTTAAGGAGCATCTGAAAGGAGGAGAGAGAGGCAGAGAGGTTCAGGGAGGGAATTCTAGAGCTTGGGGCCCCAGGCAGTCAATGGCGGAGCAATAGAAGTCGGGGGGGACACGCAAGAGAAATTGGAGGAGCGCAGAGATCTAGGCGGGGAGGGGGGTGTTGTAGGGGCTGGAGGAGGTTACAACGATAGGGAGGGGGGCGAGGAGGGATTTGAAAACAAGGATGAGTCATTTAAAATCGAGGTGTTGCTTAAGCGGGGGATGGGCCTTGGTTTAACAGGAAGGCAGATTATTATCTGAATGGTGACAGATTAGGAAAAGGGGAGGTGCAACGAGACCTGGGTGTCATGGTTCATCAGTCATTGAAAGTTGGCTATGCAGGAACAGCAGGCGGCGAAGAAAGCTAATGGCATGTTGGCCTTCATAGCGAGAGGATTTGAGTACAGGAGCAGGGAGGTCTTACTGGAGTTGTACAGGGCCTTGGTGAGGCCACACCTGGAGTATTGTGTTCAGTTTTGGTCTCCTAATCTGAGGAAGGACGTTCTTGCTATTGAGGGAGTGCAGCGAAGGTTCACCAGACTGATTCCCGGGATGGCGGGACTGACCTATCAAGAAAGACTGGATCGACTGGGCTTATATTCACTGGAATTTAGAAGAATGAGAGGGGATCTCATAGAAACATATAAAATTCTGACGGGACTGGACAGGTTAGATGCAGGAAGAATGTTCCCGATGTTGGAGAAGTCCAGAGCCAGGGGACACAGTCCAAGGATAAGGGGGTAAGCCATTTAGGACCGAGATGAGGAGAAACTTCTTCACCCAGAGAATTGTGAACCTGTGGAATTCTCTACCACAGAGAGTTGTTGAGGCCAGTTCGTTAGGATATATTCAAAAGGGAGTTAGATGTGGCCCTTATGGCTAAAGGGATCAAGGGGTATGGAGAGAAAGCAGGAATGGGGTACTGAGGGAATGATCAGCCATGATATTGAATGGTGGTGCAGGCTCGAAGGGCCGAATGGCCTGCTCCTGCACCTATTTTCTATGTCTCAAAAGGAGGAGAGGATCAGGGAGGGAATTCCAGAGCTTGGGGCCCCAGGCAGCCAATGGCGGAGCGATGGAAGTTGGCGGGAGGGGGATGCAGTGCAGAATTGGAACAGTGCAGAGATCTCGGGGGTGGGAGGGGGTGCTGGAGGAGGTTACAGCGATAGGGAAGGAGGGGGGCGAGGAGGGATCTGAAGACAAGGATGAGTCATTTAAAATCGAGGTGTTGCTTAAGCGGAGGAGGGTCCTTGGTTTAACGTTCTTCTCTGCAGTACAACTGCTCCGACAGTGCAGGGCTCTCTCAGGACTGGCACTGGAGGAGCATCGGTCTTTCGGATGAGACGTTAAACCGAGGCCCCGTCTGCTCTCTCGGGTGGACGTAAAAGATCTTTAAAGAAGAGCGGGGAGGGGGCGCTGAGTTCTCCCCGGTGACCTGGGGCTAATATTTATTCTTCAATCAACATCACTAAAACAGATTCTCTCTGGTCGTTTGTTGCATTGCTGTTCAGAGAAGGTTCACTTGGTTGATTCCGGAGATGACTTATGAGGACAGGTTGAGCAGGTTGGGCCTCTACTCATTGGAGTTCGGAAGAATGAGGGGTGATCGTATCGAAACGTATAAGATTATGAGGTGGATGCAGAGAGGATGTTTCCAGTGATGGGGGAGACTAGAACTAGGGGGCATAGTCTTAGAATAAGGGGCCGCCCATTTAGAACTGAGATGAGGAGGAATTTCTTCTCTCAGAGGGTTGTAAATCTGTGGAATTCGCTGCCTCAGAGAGCTGTGGAAGCTGGGTTAACATAGAAAATAGGTGCAGGAGTAGGCCATTCGGCCCTTCGAGCCTGCACCACCATTCAATAAGATCATGGCTGATCATTCCCTCAGTACCCCTTTCCTGCTTTCTCTCCATACCCCTTGATCCCTTTAGCTGTAAGGGCCATATCTAACTCCTTCTTGAATATATCCAATGAACTGGCATCAACAACTCTCTGCAGTAGGGAATTCCACAGGTTAACAACTCTCTGAGTGAAGAAGTTTCTCCTCATCTCGGTCCTAAATGGCCTACACCTTATCCTTAGACTGTGTCCCGTGGTTCCCCAACATCCGGAACGTTCTTCCTGCATCTAACCTATCCAGTCCCGTCAGAATTGAATATACTTAAGGCAGAGATAGACAGATTTCGTCTAAGGATAAGGGGTAAGCCATTTGGAACTGAGATGAGGAGAAACTTCTTCACTCAGAGAGTTGTGAACCTGTGGAATTCTCTACCACAGAGAGTTGTTGAGGCCAGTTCGTTAGATATATTCAAAAGGGATTTAGATGTGGCCCTTACGGCTAAAGGGATCAAGGGGCATGGAGAGAAAGCAGGAATGGGGTACTGAGGTGAATGATCAGCCATGATCTTATTGAATGGCGGTGCAGGCTCGAAGGGCCGAATGGCCTACTCCTGCACCTATTTTCTATGTTTTTCTGTTTGAGTGATAACGGAATAAAGGGGTCTGGGGAGCGGGCGGGGAAGTGGAGCTGAGTCCATGATCAGATCAGCCATGATCGTATTAAATGGCGGAGCAGGCTCGAGGGGCCGAATGGCCGACTCCTGCTCCTACTTCTTATGTTCTGATTGTGGGAGCTTGCTGTGCGCAAATTGGCGTTTCCCACAGTGCAACAGTGACTGTGATGCAAGAAAGCAACGTCATTGGCCGCGAGGCGCGTTGGGACATCCTGAGCTAGGGAAAGGCACGATACAAATTCAAGCCCTTCTTTGTTCTTTCCTGGATTACGGGCCCTGGTGAGTTCACAGACTCTCAGGCTGCTGACCCGAAGGGGAGGCCAAGACCCGATGAGCCAAGCTGACATTTACAAGGGAGTGGACATGCGAACGACAGTCCAGCCTTCGTCAAATACATGCTCCTGACCCCAGGTCACCTGTGAGCTGTGAGGGGAAGTTAATTAATAACGAGAATTCAGGCCTCTGGAGCATCCCTAAATCTGCCCATTTCCCCCTCCGTAACATCGCCCGCCTCCGCCCCCTGCCTCAGCTCATCCGCTGCTGAAGCCCTCATCCGTGCCTTTGTTACCTCCAGACTTGACTATTCCAACGCACTACTGGCTGGCCTCCCACATTCTACCCGACGTAAGCTAGAGGTGATCCAAAACTCGGCTGCCCCCCCGTGTCCTAACTCGCACCCAGTCCCGCTCACCCATCACCCCCTGTGCTCACTGCCCCGTGTCCTAACTCGCACCGAGTCCCGTTCACCCATCGCCCCCTGTGCTCACTGCCCCGTGTCCTAACTCGCACCGAGTCCCGTTCACCCATCGCCCCCTGTGCTCACTGCCCCGTGTCCTAACTCGCACCGAGTCCCGCTCACCCATCGCCCCCTGTGCTCACTGCCCCGTGTCCTAACTCGCACCGAGTCCCGCTCACCCATCACCCCCTGTGCTCACTGCCCCCGTGTCCTAACTCGCACCGAGTCCCACTCACCCATCACCCACTGTGCTCACTGCCCCCGTGTCCTAACTCGCACCGAGTCCCACTCACCCTGTGCTCGCTGACCTACACTGGCTCCCGGTTAAAGCAATGCTTCGATTTCAAAATTCTCATCCTGGTTTACAAATCACTCCATGGCCCCTCGCCCCTCCCTATCGCTGTAACCCCCTCCAGCCCCTACACCCCTCCCTATCTCTGTAACCTCCTCCAGCCCCTACACCCCTCCCTATCTCTGTAACCTCCTCCAGCCCCTACACCCCTCCCTATCTCTGTAACCTCCTCCAGCCCCCTACACCCCTCCCTATCTCTGTAACCTCCTCCAGCCCCTACACCCCTCCCTATCTCTGTAACCTCCTCCAGCCCCTACACCCCTCCCTATCTCTGTAACCTCCTCCAGCCCCTATACCCGTCCTTATCTCTGTAACCCCCTCCAGCCCCTACGCCCCTCCCTATCTCTGTAACCTCCTCCAGCCCCTACACCCGTCCTTATCTCTGTAACCCCCTCCAGCCCCTACACCCCTCCCTATCTCTGTAACCTCCTCCAGCCCCGACACCCCTCCCTATCTCTGTAACCTCCTCCAGCCCCGACACCCCTCCCTATCTCTGTAACCTCCTCTAGCCCCTACATCCCTCCCTATCTCTGTAACCTCCTCCAGTCCCGACACCCCTCCCTATCTCTGTAACCTCCTCCAGCCCCTACACCCCTCCCTATCTCTGTAACCCCCTCCAGCCCTTACACCCCTCCCTATCTGTGTAACCTCCTCCAGCCCCTACACCCCTCCCTATCTGTGTAACCTGCTCCAGCCCCACAACCCCCCCCGAGGTGTCTGCGCTCCTCTAATTCTGCCCTCTTGCGCCGCCCTGCTTATAATCGCTCCACCATCGGTGGCCGTGCCTTCAGATGCCTGGGGCCCCAAGCTCTGGAACTCCCTCCCTCAACCTCTCTGCGTCTTTAGAAGCTCATTAAAACCTCCCTCTCTGACCCAGCTTTTGGTCGCCTGTCCCTAACATTTCCTTATGTGGCTCGGGGTCAAATCTGGTCCTCACGACGGCGCCTTGGGGCATTAAAGGCGCCTTGTAAAATTCAAGTTGCTGCGTTTGAGGAGATCGTGGCCCCCGCGGCTGACCAGATAATCTCTCGCCGGTCGTTTAATTGTATCCGTCGCTCAGTGTCGAGCCAGCAGTCACGGTAGTGATCAGATATTAATTGCTGGCAGAAATGTCACAGGATGCGCTTCTGGCCGAGAACGCAACCCTTTCCTTTCCAGCTAAAACTGAGCTGCCGCCTTCGACAAGACGGCGGAGAGAGGGTTTAAACCTTCAGATGGAGTCACGGCCAATCGTGTTTACGTGTGGCATGTTTCAGTAGAGATGGGGAGGTTGAGGCAGTGCAGGAGGTATTAGTCACCGGTATTAATCGGTCAGGCAGGTATTCGTTTGATCGGGGAGTGGTTCTCCCGGGTGTTCCCTGCGGCCGATTATTTATCCCCCCCGCAAATCAACACAACAGCAAAGAAAACCAGATGACCTGGGTCATTATCACGTCGTTGTTCGTGGGAGCTTGCTGTGCGCACTGTCGGCTGCCGTGTTTCCTACGGTGCCCGCAGTCCGACGAGCACGTCACGGGCTGCGAAGCGGATCGAGACGCCCAGTGGTGACAAAAGGCGCGGCCTAAACCCCGGTCTTTCTCGGAGCCTGCTGCATCTCTGAAGTCTGCCTCCAACAAGGCGCCCCTCTCGGCCCCACCTCTGCCTGCGCCCCGACTGTCCCATACCCCGACATTCCCCTCCCCCTGCTCTCTCCCCCCGCACCCCCCCCCCACCCCCCCGACCCGACCCCCGGCGAGCGAGCGTTACTTCATTCGGACGCGCCCGCAACACCGCCGTCAAGCAAATGCGAGACACGCCCGATCCGTTCGACTTCTGGAGGGAGTGCAGGGGGCGGAGAGGAGGGGAGAGTGCGTCCTGGGAATCACCCACATCGCTAAACCCACCACCCCTAACCCACCCCCACCCCGGTCGTTTATCGCATCGCTGTTTGCGGGAGCTTGCTACGCCGAGAGAGAGAGAGAGAGAGAGAGAGAGAGAGAGAGAGAGAGCGGTCACGGGGGGGGCTGGGAGCGGCCGAGCCCTGGGGTTTCAACGCAGGAGGCTTACTCCCTCGGTGATTAAAAAAAAAAAAGCCCCAGCAAGCGCCCGTTTCTCGCAAGAAGGGCTGGATCGCAGAGGCATTGTTCAAAGGGAGTTCAGAGACGCGGTCGACTCATTTCTGTTAACTGTTGTTGCCCGTCGAGCGCCGCAGAGGAGGAGGAGGAGGGTGGCGGGAGAGCCGACTCAAAGACAGAGAGATAAAGAGCGCAGATCGAAATCATACTCCGCCACTAACCTTTCGCAAAAAGCGACCGAGAAAAGTTTACAAAGCTTGCTCGCTGGTCTTGAAGCGGGCGATAGTCCCAGCACAGTTTCTGTAATCTTTCTCTCGCTCGGAGGACGGCATTGGAGTGAAGGGAGGGCTGATTGGTCACACTGATACAGGAGAGACGGCTTGACGTGGGCTGGTTGACAGTCGGGTGCAAGCGGGAGGAGGAGGAGCGGGGCGGGGGGGGGGGGGGGGGGGGGGAAGGGGGGGGGTGTGGCAGAGGGAAGGAGGGAGGGGAGTAAGGGCTGGCAAGACCCGCCTTTAGCCGTGACACCGACTTGAAAGCATCACCCCCCCCACCCCCGCAACTGCCCTCCCAGACTAGCGGCAGCCTGCCGGCTGGCTCCGGAAGCTGGGGGCTCTCCGGGAGCTCGCGGGGGGTTGCGTTCCGGCCCCCCACCCGCAGAAGCGGCCAGACTCCCGGACCGCGGGACGGGCGGAGAACGCGACGGGTCTGTTTACGCGCGCGCGGCGATCCCCTTGGGCCTCGGTGGAGTGGGCGGGGGGGGGGGGGGTTGGGGCTCTCTCGGGCCGCTCCCGTACGTGGCCCCAAGCCCCCCCCCCCCGGGGCGCGCGCGCCCGTTCCTGGACCGGAGGACGTGGCGGTGGCCCGGCGAGCTTTCGGCGCACCGGACGCTGCCGTGTGACCGAAACGCTTCCCCAGCCGCCACGGGTCTCCGGCCAGAAACAAATACTTGCATCTCGACAGCACCGTCACAGTCCGCAGGGGGTCGCAAAGCGCGTTGCAGCCACCGAAGTGCTTTGTGCAATGTGGGAAACGCAGCGGCCAGGTTGCGCACAGCAAGATCCCACAAACACCAACGTGACAAATGAGCAGCTCATCTGTTTGTTGGTCGAGGGATAAATATTGGCCCCAGGGCACCGGGGAGAACTCCCCCTGCTCTTCTTCCAATAGTGGCCCCGGGATCTTTCACATCCGCCCGAGAGGGCAGACGGGGCCTCGGTTTAATGTCTCATCCGAAAGACGGTACCTCCGACAGTGCGGCGCTCCCTCAGTACCGCCCCTCCAACAGTGCGGCGCTCCCTCAGTACCGCCCCTCCGACAGTGCGGCACTCCCTCAGTACTGCCCCTCCGACAGAGCGGCACTCCCTCAGTACCGCCCCTCCGACAGTGCGGCACTCCCTCAGTACCGCCCCTCCGACAGTGCGGCACTCCCTCAGTACCGCCCCTCCGACAGTGCGGCGCTCCCTCAGTAGTCTCTCCAGAAGGTTGTGGGTTCGAGACCCCGCTCCAGGGACTTCAGCACATAATCTCGGCCAAGACTCTAGCACAGTACTGAGGGAGCACCGCACTGTCGGAGGGGCCGGTAATGAGGGAATGCCGCACTGTCGGAGGGGCGGTACTGAGGGAGCGCCGCACTGTCGGAGGGGCGGTACTGAGGGAACGCCGCACTGTCGGAGGGGCGGTACTGAGGGAGCGCCGCACTGTCGGAGGGGCGGTACTGAGGGAGCGCCGCACTGTCGGAGGGGCGGTACTGAGGGAGCGCCGCACTGTCGGAGCGGCTGGGGAACAACCCCAGCTTCTCCAGTCTGTGAAGTCCCACATCCCTGGTACCATTCTGGTCAATCCCCTCCGCACTCTCTCCTCAAGTCCTTCCCAACGTGCGCGGTGCCCAGAGTGGACGCGATACTCCAGGGGTTGCAGTTTTTACATGGTCATGCACAAAAGCATTTGAGAGTCAACCCTACCCGTAAATGTCGAGGGTCGGGTTCCCACCAATGGCTGCTGGTTGCCGCTGACTCGCTCCGATTTCTATCAGTCCAGCTCCAGGCCTTCGGGTGCTGAGATACCTGCTGGCAAAGTCCTCCCCGTCTACCTGGCAACGCACGGCACGGCGACGGTATCCACCGCGGCGGGCGAGAGACGTCCGCCATTCCTGGCTTCCCGCTGACTCAGGGCCGGGGATTGGCGGAGTCTGACCTGCGAGAGGCGCAAACAGCGAGTGGGACAATTCGTTTCGTTCATCCATTCCCGCTGGCAGTTATCGGCCATCCCGATTCGCCCTCAAGTGGGGGTGGGCCTTCTTAAAGCGCGGGTCGTGGCGTCGATACAACTGCGTGGTTCGCGAGGTCCTTCAGTAAGCTTGGCGTGGCACAATATCGCCCCTCAGTACCGCCCCTCCGACAGTGCGGGGCTCCCTCAGTACCGCCCCTCCGACAGTGCGGGGCTCCCTCAGTACTGCCCCTCCGACAGTGCGGGGCTCCCTCAGTACCGCCCCTCCGACAGTGCGGGGCTCCCTCAGTACCGCCCCTCCGACAGTGCGGGGCTCCCTCAGTACCGCCCCTCCGACAGTGCGGCACTCCCTCAGTACCGCCTCTCCGACAGCGCGGTGCGGCACTCCCTCAGTACCGCCCCTCCGACAGTGCGGGGCTCCCTCAGTACCGCCCCTCCGACAGTGCGGGGCTCCCTCAGTACCGCCCCTCCAACAGTGCGGGGCTCCCTCAGTACCGCCCCTCCAACAGTGCGGGGTTCCCTCAGCACCGCCCCTCTGACAGCGCGGTGCGGCGCTCCCTCAGTACCGCCCCTCCGACAGTGCGGCGCTCCCTCAGTACCGCCCCTCCGACAGTGCGGCGCTCCCTCAGCACCGCCCTTCCAACAGCGCAGTGCGGCACTCCCTCAGTACCGCCCCTCCGACAGCGCAGTGCGGCGCTCCCTCAGTACCGCCCCTCCGACAGCGCAGTGCGGCGCTCCCTCAGTACCGCCCCTCCGACAGCGCAGTGCGGCGCTCCCTCAGTACCGCCCCTCCGACAGCGCAGTGCGGCGCTCCCTCAGTACCGCCCCTCCGACAGCGCAGTGCGGCGATCCCTCAGCACTGCGCTGGAGTCTTGGCCGAGATTACGTGCTGAAGTCCCTGGAGCGGGCTCTGGAGCCCACAACCTCCTGACTGAGGGGCCACACTGCTGGCTACTGAGCCAGGGCCGATACTCCAAATATAAAACTGCTTGCCATGCTGCATCAGATATTTTCATCTTGAACTTATTCCCAGTAACACTTTGTCATTGGAGAGACAGGAAGTGTCTCTGGAAACTTTGTGCGTGTTGGCTGTCAGGCGCTTGAGAAGCAAAGTCACTGGGTACCTCGATCTTTGCAATTCGCTGACAGAACGCCAGATGGACAGGGAGTGGGAGGGACTGGAATTAGGATAACATTTTGCAAAATGGACACCCTGCACGATAAAACCATAAACAGGAGCAGGAGTCGGCCATTCGGCCCCTCGAGCCTGCTCCGCCATTTAATACGATCGCGGCTGATCCGATCGTGGACTCAGCTCCACTTCCCCGCCCGCCCCTTCACTCCCTTATTGCTCAAAAATCTGTCTATCTCCACCTTAAATATATTCAGTGACCCAGCCCCCCACAGCTCTCTGGGGCAGAGAATTCCACAGATTTACCAGAAGAAATTCCTCCTCATATGCGTCTTAAATGGGCGACCCCTTATTCTGAGACTATGTGCCCCCTAGTTCTAGATTCCCCCACGAGGGGGAAACATCCTCTCTGCATCCACCCTGTCCAGCCCCCCCTCAGAATCTGATACGTTTCGATAAGATCACCTCTCATTCTTCTGAATTCCAATGAGTTGAGGCCCAACCTCCTCAACCTTTCCTCACAAGTCAACCCCCTCATCCCCGGAATCAACCGAGTGAACCTTCTCTGAACTGCCTCCAATGCAAGTATATCCTTCCTTAAATATGGAAACAAAATCAAAACAATGTCTCGTTCCCTATCTCAGCCAAGCAGCTGATCGCATGGGGCAACGATACGATAATTGGCAATAACAGGAGGAGGCCGTTCAGCCCCTCGAGTCTGTTACATTAGGAACAGGAGGAGGCCGTTCAGCCCCTCGAGTCTGTTACATTAGGAACAGGAGGAGGCCGTTCAGCCCCTCGAGTCTGTTACATTAGGAACAGGAGGAGGCCGTTCAGCCCCTCGAGTCTGTTACATTAGGAACAGGAGGAGGCTGTTCAGCCCCTCGAGCCTGTTACATTAGGGACAGGAGGAGGCCGTTCAGCCCCTCGAGTCTGTTACATTAGGGACAGGAGGAGGCCGTTCAGCCCCTCGGGCCTGTTACATTAGGGACAGGAGGAGGCCGTTCAGCCCCTCGAGTTTGTTACATTAGGGACAGGAGGAGGCCGTTCAGCCCCTCGAGCCTGTTACATTAGGGACAGGAGGAGGCCGTTCAGCCCCTCGAGCCTGTTACATTAGGAACAGGAGGAGGTCGTTCAGCCCCTCGAGCCTGTTACATTAGGGACAGGAGGAGGCCGTTCAGCCCCTCGAGTCCGTTCTGCCATTCAGTGAGATCAGGGCTGATCTGTGTCCTAACTCCATCTACCCACCTTGATTCCATATCCCTCAATACTCTTGGCCAGCAAAAAATCTATTAGTTTAAAATGATTGATTAAGCTAACTTCTGCTGCTTTTTGAGACGAAGAAGTTTTCCCAACTTCGCCCCTGAAATGCCTGGCTCTAAATTTTAAGGTTATGTCGCGCTTGTTCCAGACTCCCCGTGGCTCAATGGGCAGCACACTCGTCTTTGGGTCAGAAGGTTGTGGGTTCAAGTCCCAATCCAGAGTTTGATCTGATAAATCCAGGCCGACACTCCCAGTGGAGTACTGAGAGAGCGCCGCACTGTCGGAGGGGCGGTACTGAGGGAGCGCCGCACTGTCGGAGGGGCGGTACTGAGGGAGCGCCGCACTGTCGGAGGGGCGGTACTGAGGGAGCGCTGCACTGTCGGAGGGGCGGTACTGAGGGAGCGCTGCACTGTCGGAGGGGCAGTACTGAGGGAGCGCCGCACTGTCGGAGGGGCGGTACTGAGGGAGCGCCGCACTGTCGGAGGGGTGGTACTGAGGGAATGCCGCACTGTCGGAGGGGCGGTACTGAGGGAGCGCCGCACTGCGCTGTCGGAGGGGTGGTACTGAGGGAATGCCGCACTGTCGGAGGGGTGGTACTGAGGGAGTGCCGCACTGTCGGAGGGGTGGTACTGAGGGAGCGCCGCACTGCGCTGTCGGAGGGTCGGTACTGAGGGAGCGCCGCACTGCGCTGTCGGAGGGGCGGTACGGAGGGCGCAGCTGTTAGGTGGAGCTGCTCCAGACCCCGAGGATCGCTGTGGGGCTCGGGAGGCTGATTGCCCGCCCCCAACACCTCACTGCCGCTGCTCCAGGGCCAAAAACGGAGCAGAGAGGACCCGGAAATTGATCCCCAAGGATTGGAGTGTAAGAAATCCTCCTACAATTATGGGGGCGGGCGGGGAAGTGGAGCTGAGTCCATGATTGGATCAGCCATGATCGTATTAAATGGCGGAGCAGGCTCGAGGGGCCGAATGGCCGACTCCTGCTCCTGATTCTTCTTTTAAAAAGACTTGGATTTATATAGCGCCTTTCACTACCACTGGACGTCTCAAGGTGCTTTACAGCCAATGAAGTACTTTTGTCACTGCTGTAATGTGGGAAACGCCAATTTGCGCACAGCAAGCTCCCACACACAGCAATGTGATAACAAAAAAACAGATAATCTGGGTCATTAAGTTGACTGAGAGATAAATATTGGCCCCAGGACACTGGGGATAACTCCCCCTGCTCTTCTTCGAAATAGTGCCATGGGATCTTTTACGTTCACGCGAGAGGGCACACTGGGCCTCGGTTTAACTTCTCATCCGAAAGATGGCACCTCCGACAGTGCGGTGCTCCCTCAGTACCGCCCCTCCTACAGTGCGGTGCTCTCCCAGTACCGCCCCTCCAACAGTGCGGCGCTCCCTCAGTACCGCCCCTCCGACAGTGCGGCGCTCCCTCAGTACCGCCCCTCCGACAGTGCGGCGCTCCCTCAGTACCGCCCCTCCGACAGTGCGGCGCTCCCTCAGTACAGTCCCTCCGACAGTGCGGCGCTCCCTCAGTACCGCCCCTCCGACAGTGCGGCGCTCCCTCAGTACCGCCCCTCCGACAGTGCGGCGCTCCCTCAGTACCGCCCCTCCGACAGTGCGGCGCTCCCTCAGTACCGCACTGCGAGTGTCGGACGTGTATCACGAGGCCCGCATCTCCGGAGCGGGCCTCGAACCCACCACCTTCTGACTCCGAGCCGAGAGTGCGAGAGGGAGAGGGGCGTGGCATGGCGGGGGGCAGTGCCAAGAGAACTAGGGGGGCATCTCCCGTCAGTGTTAAAGCTGGAGCGACCACCCAGAGAGAAACGCGGAATGAATGAAGGCTGATGGAAACTGGCGAGGGGGTTAATGTTCGAGCGAGACACACTTCTACCCTGAAGAGGGAAAAACACAGAAAGTTACTGTTCAGATCGCTGCTATGTATATGACCCAAGAATTGCTACTCATCAGATAAAACCTTATCAGCGAGAAACAGTTAGTAGAGGAGGGTGGCTTCATCCTAAGCACGAGAGACATTCACCCTGGCACACAGCCTATGCACGAGATTATACTGTCTGTTTGGTGGGGCCAACAAAGGCCTTACTGCTATTACACATTATTTCCTTCCGTCTCTTGGGTGAGAGGAGAAAGGATAGATGTGAAATTTATCCAGTTTATTTATGATACTATCGACGCATCAATTCCTTTACTGCAAGTCCCGCTTAACCGTTACTCTAATCGAGGCCACAGTTGAAGTTCCGGCCTGGCACCTCCAGTTGCTCCAGCCGGCAAGAGTTTCTTTCTCGATCTACGACAGCCCACTCTTGTTTGGGAAGGAAATTTGGCATCTTTCTGCTTCAAACCTTCCCGATTCTCTCGCTCCCCCGGGGTTCAGCCGTGGCTCAGCCAGCAGCAATCCCGCCTCCGAGTCACAAAGTGTGCGGGCTCAAGTCCCACTCCAGGGTCCCGCGCGCAAGCAAAATCTCGGCCCGCGCTCCCAGTGCAGTACTGAGGGAGCGCCGCACTGTCGGAGGGGCAGTACTGAGGGAGCCCCGCACCGCGCTGTCGGAGGGGCGGTACTGAGGGAGCGCCGCACCGCGCTGTCGGAGGGGCGGTACTGAGGGAGCGCCGCACCGCGCTGTCGGAGGGGCGGTACTGAGGGAGTGCCACACTGCGCTGTCGGAGGGGCGGTGCTGAGGGAGCGCCGCACTGTCGGAGGGCAATACTGAGGGAGCCCCGCACCGCGCTGTCGGAGGGGCGGTACTGAGGGAGTGCCGCACTGCGCTGTCGGAGGGGCGGTACTGAGGGAGTGCCGCACTGCGCTGTCGGAGGGGCGGTACTGAGGGAGAGCCGCACTGTCGGAGGGGCGGTGCTGAGGGAGCGCCGCACTGCGCTGTCGGAGGGGCGGTGCTGAGGGAGCGCCGCACTGCGCTGTTGGAGCGCCGCACTGCGCTGTTGGAGGGGCGGTACTGAGGGAGCGCCGCACTGTCGGAGGGGCGGTACTGAGGGAGCGCCGCACTGTCGGAGGGGCGGTACTGAGGGAGAGCCGCACTGTCGGAGGGGCAGTACTGAGGGAGAGCCGCACTGCGCTGTCGGAGGGGCAGTACTGAGGGAGCGCCGCACTGTCGGAGGGGCCGTATTTTGGATGAGACGTTAAACCGAGGCCCCGCCTGCCCTCTCGGGTGGATGTAAAAGATCCCAGGGCCACTATTGGAAGAAGAGCAGGGGGAGTTCTCCCCGGTGTCCTGGGGCCAATATTTATCCCTCGACCAACATCACTAAAACAGACGATCCGGGTCATTATCACAGCGCTGTGTGTGGGAGCTTGCTGTGCGCAAAATTGGCGCTTCCCACAATCCAACAGTGAGCGTACTTCAAAACAAGTCCCTCATTGGCTGTGAGGCGCTTTGGGACATCCGGAGGGGGTGAAAGGCGTTACTGTGAGTCCAGTCCTTCCTTTCATTAGTTTATTGGACTATTTCAAGACCAGTTCTGTGGCTCTGCGGAAACCAGGTGCTGAGCGAAACACGACAGGTTTGTCTACTTATGGATCATCTCGGGCTCGGGTAGCCCGCCACACTTGCCAACACGCCAATAGTGTCTGCACTTCAGGATAACATTGAAGCAAGTGCCACGAGACATTAACACAAGAACACAAGATATAGGAGCAGGAGTCGGCGATTCGGCCCCTCGAGCCTGCTCCGCCATTTAATAAGATCGCGGCTGATCTGATCATGGACTCAGCTCCACTTCCCCGCCCGCCCCTTCACTCCCTTATCGCTCAAAAATCTGTCTATCTCCACCTTAAATATATTCAATGACCCAGCCCCCACAGCTCTCTGGGGCAGAGAATTCCATAGATTCACCAGAAGAAATTCCTCCTCATCTCCGTCTTAAATATCCGACCCCTGACCCAGACACTGTGTGACCCCCCCTGGTTCTAGATTCCCCCACGAGGGGGAAACATCCTCTCTGCATCTACCCTGTCCAGCCCCCCTCAGAATCTGATACGTTTCAATAAGATCACCTCTCATTCTTCTGAACTCCAATGAGTAGAGGCCCAACCTGCTCAACCTTTCCTCATAAGACAACCCCCTCATCCCCGGAATCAACCGAGAGAACCTGCTCTGAACTGCCTCCAATGCAAGTGTATCCTTTCGTAAATACGGAAACCAAAACTGGACGCAGTACTCGAGGTGTGGCCTCACCAACATCCTGTACAGTTGTAGCAGGATTTCTCTGCTTTTATACTCCATCCCCGACACATACTGGTGTGCCAGGAACTACCTAAATTCAACTTATTTCTTTGAACCAACAACTTGCATTTATAGAGTAACTGTAGAGGGAGCTTTACTCTGTATCTAACCCCGTGCTGTGCCTGCCCTGGGAGTGTTTGATGGGACAGTGTAGAGGGAGCTTTACTCTGTATCTAACCCCCTGTACCTGCCCTGGGAGTGTTTGATGGGACAGTGTAGAGGGAGCTTTACTCTGTATCTAACCCCGCTGTACCTGCCCTGGGAGTGTTTGATGGGACAGTGTAGAGGGAGCTTTACTCTGTATCTAACCACGCGCTGTACCTGCCCTGGGAGTGTTTGATGGGACAGTGCAGAGGGAGCTTTACTCTGTATCTAACCACTTGCTGTACCTGCTCTGGGAGTGTTGGATGGGACAGTGTAGAGGGAGCTTTACTCTGTATCTAACCCTGTGCTGTACCTGCCCTGGGGGTGTTTGATGGGACAGTGTAGAGGGAACTTTACTCTGTATCTAACCCCGTGCTGTACCTGCCCTGGGAGTGTTTGATGGGACAGTGCAGAGGGAGCTTTACTCTGCATATAACCCTGTGCTGTACCTGCCCTGGGAGTGTTTGATGTGACAGTGTAGAGGGAGCTTTACTCTGTATCTAATCCCCACGCTGTACCTGCCCTGGGAGTGTTTGATGGGACAGTGTAGAGGGAGCTTTACTCTGTATCTAGCCCGTGCTGTACCTGTCCTGGGAGCGTTTGATGGGACTGTGTAGAGGGAGCTTTACTATGTATCTAACCCCGTGCTGTGCCTGCCCTGGGAGTGTTTGATGGGACAGTGTAGAAGGAGCTTTACTCTGTATCTAACCCTGTGCTGTACCTGCCCTGGGAATGTTTGATGGGACAGTGTAGAGGGAGTTTTACTCTGTATCTAAACCTGTGCTGTAACTGCCCTGGGAGTGTTTGATGGGACAGTGTAGAGGGAGCTTTACTCTGTATCTAACCCCGTGCTGTACCTGCCCAGGGAATGTTTGATGGGGACAGTGTAGAGGGAGCTTTACTCTGTAACTAACCCCGTGCTGTACCTGCCCTGGGAGTGTTTGATGCGACAGTGTAGAGGGAGCTTTACTCTGTATCTAACCCTGTGCTGCACCTGCCCTGGGAATGTTTGATGGGACAGTGTAGAGGGAGTTTTACTCTGTATCTAAGCCTGTGCTTTACCTGCCCTGGGAGTGTTTGATGGGACAGTGTAGAGGGAGCTTTACTCTGTATCTAACCCCGTGCTGTACCTGCCCTGGGAGTGTTTGATGGGATAGTGTAGAGGGAGCTTTACTCTGTATCTAGCCCCCTGTACCTGCCCTGGGAGTGTTTGATGGGACAGTGTAGAGGGAGCTTTACTCTGTATCTAACCCCCTGTACCTGCCCTGGGAGTGTTTGATGGGACAGTGTAGAGGGAGCTTTACTCTGTATCTAACCCCCTGTACCTGCCCTGGGAGTGTTTGATGGGACAGTGTAGAGGGAGCTTTGCTCTGTATCTAACCCCCTGTACCTGCCCTGGGAGTGTTTGATGGGACAGTGTAGAGGGAGCTTTACTCTGTATCTAACCCCCTGTACCTGCCCTGGGAGTGTTTGATGGGACAGTGTAGAGGGAGCTTTACTCTGTATCTAACCCTGTGCTGTACCTGCCCTGGGAGTGTTTGATGGGACAGTGTAGAGGGAGCTTTACTCTGTATCTAACCTGTGCTGTATTTGCCCTGGGAGTGTTTGATGGGACAGTGTAGAGGGAGCTTTACTCTGTATCTAACCCCCTGTACCTGCCCTGGGAGTGTTTGATGGGACAGTGTAGAGGGAGCTTTACTCTGTATCTAACCCCCTGTACCTGCCCTGGGAGTGTTTGATGGGGACAGTGTAGAGGGAGCTTTACTCTGTATCTAACCCTGTGCTGTACCTGCCCTGGGAGTGTTTGATGGGGACAGTGTAGAGGGAGCTTTACTCTGTATCTAACCCCGTGCTGTACCTGCCCTGGGAGTGTTTGATGGGACAGTGTAGAGGGAGCTTTACTCTGTATCTAACCCCGTGCTATACCTGCCCTGGGAGTGTTTGATGGGACAGTGTAGAGGGAGCTTTACTCTGTATCTAACCCGTGCTGTACCTGCCCTGGGAGTGTTTGATGGGACAGTGTAGAGGGAGCTTTACTCTGTATCTAACCCCCTGTACCTGCCCTGGGAGTATTTGATGGGACAGTGCAGAGGGAGCTTTACTCTGTATCTAACCCCCTGTACCTGCCCTGGGAGTGTTTGATGGGACAGTGTAGAGGGAGCTTTATTCTGTATCTAACCCCCTGTACCTGCCCCGGGAGTGTTTGATGGGACAGTGTAGAGGGAGCTTTACTCTGTATCTAACCCCCTGTACCTGCCCCGGGAGTGTTTGATGGGACAGTGCAGAGGGAGCTTTACTCTGTATCTAACCCCCTGTACCTGCCCTGGGAGTGTGTGATGGGACAGTGTAGAGGGAGCTTTACTCTGTATATAACCCCCTGTACCTGCCCTGGGAGTGTTTGATGGGACAGTGTAGAGGGAGCTTTACTCTGTATCTAACCCCCTGTACCTGCCCTGGGAGTGTTTGATGGGACAGTGTAGAGGGAGCTTTACTCTATATCTAACCCCGTGCTGTACCTGATCTGGGAGTGTTTGATGGGGACATGTATCGATGAGTTATCCAGATCCACGGCGCAGCCCCGGACACCATGGATCCCTTCCCTTATCTCGGGAGCCTCCTATCAACAAGAGCACGCATTGATGACGAGATCCAACACCGCCTCCAGTGCAGAGAAAAGGAGTGTTTGAAGACCAGGCCCTCAAAACTGCCACCAATCTCATGGTCTACAGGGCTGTAGTGATACCCGCCCTCCTGTGTGGCTCAGAGACACGGACCATGTACAGTAGACACCTCAAGTCGCTGGAGAAATACCACCAACGCTGTCTCCGCAAGATCCTGCAAATACCCCGGGAGGACAGACGCACCAACGTTAGCGTCCTCGACCAGGCCCAACATCCCCAGCATCGAAGCACTGACCACACTCGACCAGCTCCGCTGGGCAGGGCCACATTGTCCACATGTCCCCCCCGACACGAGACTCCCAAAGCAAGCGCTCTACTCGGAACTCCTTCACGGCAAACGAGCCCAAGGTGGGCAGCGGAAACGTTACAAGGGACCACCCTCAAAGCCTCCCTGATAAAGTGCAACATCCCCACCGACACCTGGGAGTCCCTGGGCCCAAAGACCAGTCCCGCCCTAAGTGGAGGAAGTGCATCCGGGAGGGGCGCTGAGCACCTCGAGTCTCGTCGCCGAGAGCGTGCAGAAACCAAGCGCAGGCAGCGGAAGGAGCGTGCGGCAAACCAGTCCCACCCTCCCCTTCCCTCAACCACTGTCTGTCCCACCTGTGACAGGGACTGTGGCTCTCGTATTGGACTGTTCAGCCACCTGAGAACTCACTTCAGGAGTGGAAGCAAGTCTTCCTCGATTCCGAGGGACTGCCTATGATGATCGATGTGAGCGTTACATTGCTCCTTTCACCTTCTACGCCTGATAGACAAATCCACCCCCTTATTCTGGAACGCGTTGGAAATTATTTTCTGACCTCAAAAATAAGGGTTATCTTATCTCAGCATGAGCTGACAGATAGCTAAATATGTCATTCAGAAAAAAGGGCAATAGGTTCAAAGTGGAGGCCATTGCCAAGGTTGGAAATACCGAGAAGACAATGACACAAGAAGCACTGGTCACTGGCCAGTTGATGGTTAGCTTGGATTGCAAATACCTGTGGACTGACCTATAGAGGTGAAAAAGAAGAAGACAGAATTGCATTTATATAGCGCCTTTCACAACCACCGGACGTCCCAAAGTGCTTCACAGCTAATTCAGTACTTTTGAAGTGCGCTCACTGATGTAATGTGGGAAACGCCAATTTGCGCACAGCAAGCTCCCACACACAGCATTGTGATAATGACCAGCAGTACTGAGGGAGCGCCGCACTGCGCTGTCGGAGGGGCAGTACTGAGGGAACACCGCACTGTCGGAGGGGCAGTACAGAGGGAGCACCGCACTGTCGGAGGGGCGGTACTGAGGGAGCCCCGCACTGTCGGAGGGGCGGTACTGAGGGAGCACCGCACTGTCGGAGGGGCAGTACTGAGGGAGCACCGCACTGTCGGAGGGGCAGTACTGAGGGAGCACCGCACTGTCGGAGGGGCAGTACTGAGGGGGCGCCGCACTGTCGGAGGGGCGGTACTGAGGGGGCGCCGCACTGTCGGAGGGGCAGTACTGAGGGAGCACCGCACTGTCGGAGGGGCAGTACTGAGGGAGCACCGCACTGTCGGAGGGGCAGTACTGAGGGAGCGCCGCACTGTCGGAGGGGCAGTACAGAGGGAGCGCCGCAATGTCGGAGGGGCAGTACAGAGGGAGCGCCGCACTGCGCTGTCGGAGGGGCGGTACTGAGGGAGCGCCGCACTGCGCTGTCAGAGGGGCGGTACTGAGGGAGCGCCGCACTGCGCTGTCAGAGGGGCGGTACTGAGGGAGCGCCGCACTGCGCTGTCAGAGGGGCGGTACTGAGGGAGCCCCGCACTGTCGGAGGTGCCGTCTTTCGGAGGGGCGTTAAACCGAGGCCCCGTCTGCCCTCTCGGGCGGATGTAAAAGATCCCGGGGCCACTATTGGAAGAAGAGCAGGGGGGAGTTCTCCCCGGTGTCCTGGGGCCAATATTTATCCCTCGACCGACATCACTAAAACAGAGGATCTGGGTCATTATCACGTTGCTGTGTGTGGGAGCTTGCTGTGCGCAAATTGCCGTTTCCCACAATACAACAGTGAGCGCACGTCGAAAGTACTTCATTGGCTGTAAACGCTTTGAGACATCCGGTGGTCGTGAAAGGCGCTATATAAATGCAAGTGTTTCGTTTCCTGTCGCTCTGGCAATTTTTTCCCCGTTTCAAGTATTTATTCAATTCCTGTTTTTGAAAGTTATCACTGAAGTTGCTTCAGTGGGGAAAGTAGTCGTTCTCGTTCTCGCTCTCCGTCTACCCTCAGCGTTCTTGCTCTTGCTCTCTCTCTCTCTCTCTCTCTGTTGTCCCACTGTTTTGTTTTTTTCATCGTTCGAGCATTGCCCTGTACTCAACAGAAGCCTCCTGACACCACTCGCTCACACACACACACACACACACACAGGCACGGCACACACAGATCAGTAGAGATCTGGGCCCGACAGATAAGGGCGTTTCAAAGGAATTGGTCTTCCCGTGAACTGACCCAGCGGCTGATTCACACCCAGAACATCCCTCCGGGGAGGGACCCAGCCTCGCGGTTTTCACAAGCTAAAATCTGGAGCTGCAGCGAGGGTTCAGTTTCACAACGCAAAATTGCACAGAGGTACAGTCATTTTCCGCTGGCCTCGAGCCGTCAGAGCACAGGTCACACCGACGTGTTGCGAGCACGTTTAAAATTACTCCCCCCACGCCCCCACTGCCTCGCAAAGTCGTCTGCCGCCAGAAGGGGGTTTATCTCCATCTCTCCGCAAGTTTCACCCAAGTGGCTATTGTTCAAGGGCAAAGCCAGACATTTGCTCAGTGGGGGCAGCACTCTCGCCTCCGAGTCCGACGGTCGTGGGGGGGTCAAGTCCCACGCCAGAGCCAAAATCCAGGCTGGCACTCCCAGTGCGGTGCTGAGGGAGCGCCGCACTGCGCTGTCGGAGGGGCGGTGCTGAGGGAGCGCCGCACTGTCGGAGGGATAGTACTGAGGGAGCGCCGCACTGTCGGAGGGATAGTACTGAGGGAGCGCCGCACTGCGCTGTCGGAGGGGCAGTACTGAGGGAGCGCCGCACTGTCGGAGGGATAGTACTGAGGGAGCGCCGCACTGCGCTGTCGGAGGGGCGGTACTGAGGGAGCGACGCACTGTCGGAGGGATAGTACTGAGGGAGCGCCGCACTGCGCTGTTGGAGGGGCAGTACTGAGGGAGCACAGCACTGTCGGAGGGATAGTACTGAGGGAGCGCCGCACTGCGCTGTTGGAGGGGCAGTACTGAGGGAGCACAGCACTGTCGGAGAGGCAGTACTGAGGGAGCGCCGCACTGTCGGAGGGGCGGTACTGAGGGAGAGCCGCACTGTCGGAGGGGCGGTACTGAGGGAGAGCCGCACTGTCGGAGGGGCGGTACTGAGGGAGAGCCGCACTGTCGGAGGGGCGGTACTGAGGGAGAGCCGCACTGTCGGAGGGGCGGTACTGAGGGAGCGCCGCACTGTCGGAGGGGCGGTACTGAGGGAGCGCCGCACTGTCGGAGGGGCGGTACTGAGGGAGCGCTGCACTGTCGGAGGGGCGGTACTGAGGGAGCCCCACACTGTCGGAGGGGCGGTACTGAGGGAGCGCCGCACTGTCGGAGGGGCGGTACTGAGGGAGCGCCGCACTGTCGGAGGGGCGGTACTGAGGGAGCGCCGCACTGTCGGAGGGGCGGTACTGAGGGAGCGACGCACTGTCGGAGGGGCGGTACTGAGGGAGCCCCGCACTGTCGGAGGGGCGGTACTGAGGGAGCGCTGCACTGTCGGAGGGGCAAAGCTGCGTATGCCGACGTGAAAACGATCGGATCATTTCAGAGAAGGGAGTGGCGCCATGTTCCGAGGGGAGAGAATTCATTTTAAAAACACATTAGATCAATTTAAAACATTTCTTTTGAAAAAAACGCGCACTCGACTTCTGAAACCCGTGGAAACTATTGAGAGAGTTCCGTTGGCGCCGTACTTAAAATTAACTCTAGCAAGAACCAGAATATGGAACTGAGAGAACAATCTTTCACGAACTGGACAAAATAGTGCAAAATTTGATTTAAATAAAGAGGTCCCCATGTTATTTGTAGCCTATAAATAATCTACAAAGAGACTAAATGGGGTAGAAGGTCAAAGGGATATCGGGAACTAGATGCACACATCGCTACAAGCAGCAACGCTGGTTAATAAGGTCATAAAAAATGCAAAGATGGCACTGGAATTGAAGGCAGAGACTGTTACGCTAAACTTCTACTGAACCTTGGTTAGACCACACTTGGAGCACCGTGCACAGTTCTGGTCTCCATATACCTGGGTTAGGCCACACTTGGAGCACTGTGCACAGTTCTGGTCTCCATATACCTGGGTTAGACCACACTTGGAGCACTGTGCACAGTTCTGGTCTCCATATACCTGGGTTAGACCACACTTGGAGCACCGTGCACAGTTCTGGTCTCCATATACCTGGGTTAGACCACACTTGGAGCACCGTGCACAGTTCTGGTCTCCATATACCTGGGTTAGACCACACTTGGAGCACCGTGCACAGTTCTGGTCTCCATATACCTGGGTTAGACCACACTTGGAGCACCGTGCAGAGTTCTGGTCTCCATATACCTGGGTTAGACCACACTTGGAGCACCGTGCACAGTTCTGGTCTCCATATAGAAACATAGAAAATAGGTGCAGGAGTAGGCCATTCGGCCCTTCGAGCCTGCACCACCATTCAATAAGATCATGGCTGATCATTCCCTCAGTACCCCTTTCCTACTTTCTCTCCATACCCCTTGATCCCCTTAGCCGTAAGGGCCATATCTAACTCCCTCTTGAATATATCCAATGAACTGGCATCAACAACTCTCTGCGGCAGGAAATTCCACAGGTTAACAACTCCCTGAGTGAAGAAGTTTCTCCTCATCTCAGTTTTAAATTGCCCACCCCTTATCCTAAGACTGTGCCCCTGGTTCTGGACTTCCCCAACATCAGGAACAATCTACCCGCATCTAACCTGTCCCGTCCCGTCAGAATCTTGTATGTTTCTATGAGATCCCCTCTCATCCTTCTAAACTCCAGTGTATAAAGGCCCAGTTGATCCAGTCTCACCTCATATGTCAGTCCAGCCATCCCAGGATTCAGTCTGGTGAACCTTCGCTGCACTCCCTCAATAGCAAGAATGTCCTTCCTCAGATTAGGAGACCAAAACTGAACACAATATTCCAGGTGAGGCCTCACCAAGGCCCTGTACAACTGCAGTAAGACCTCCCTGCTCCTATACTCAAATCCTCTCGCTATGAAGGCCAACATACCATTTGCCTTCTTCACCGCCTGCTGTACCTGCATGCCAACTTTCAATGACTGATAAACCATGACACCCAGGTCTCATTGCACCTCCCCTTTTCCTAATCTGCCACCATTCAGATAATATTCTGTCTTCGCGTTTTTGCCCCCAAAGTGGATAACCTCACATTTATCCACATTATACTGCATCTGCCATGCATTTGCCCACTCACCTAGCCTGTCCAAGTCACCCTGCAGCCTCTTAGCATCCCCCTCACAGCTCACACCGCCACCCAGTTTAGTGTCATCTGCAAACTTAGAGATATTACACTCAATTCCTTCATCTAAATCATTAATGTATATTGTAAATAGCTGGGGTCCCAGCACTGAGCCCTGCGGCACCCCACTAGTCACTGCCTGCCGTTCTGAAAAGGACCCGTTTATCCCGACTCTCTGCTTCCTGTCTGCCAACCAGTTCTCTATCCACATCAGTATATTACCCCCAATACCATGTGCTTTAATTTTGCACACCAATCTCTTGTGTGGGACCTTGTCAAAGGCCTTTTGAAAGTCCAAATACACCACATCCACTGGTTCTCCCTTGTCCACTCTACTAGTTACATCCTCAAAAAATTCCAGAAGATTTGTCAAGCATGATTTCCCCTTCATAAATCCATGCTGACTTGGACCGATCCTGTCACTGTTTTCCAAATGCGCTGCTATTTCATCCTTAATAATTGATTCCAACATTTTCCCCACTACTGATGTCAGGCTAACCGGTCTATAATTACCCGTTTTCTCTCTCCCTCCCTTTTTAAAAAGTGGTGTTACATTAGCTACCCTCCAGTCCATAGGAACTGATCCAGAGTCGATAGACTGTTGGAAAATGATCACCAATATATCTGGATTAGACCACACTTGGAGCACCGTGCACAGTTCTGGTCTCCATATACCTGGGTTAGACCACACTTGGAGCACTGTGCACAGTTCTGGTCTCCATATACCTGGGTTAGACCACACTTGGAGCATCGTGCACAGTTCTGGTCTCCATATACCTGGGTTAGACCACACTTGGAGCATCGTGCACAGTTCTGGTCTCCATATTACAAAACAATTAAGATGAAGACACTGGAGAGGGTGCAAAAAAGATTCACAAGGCTGATACCAGAAATGTGCGATCGCACCTATCAGGAAAGGCTGAACATGAACTGATACATTTTGGTGGTAAGAACAAGGAGAGGCAAAGTGCTGCAGTACAGCGGGACCTGGGGGTTACTTGTGCATGAAACACAAAAGGTTAGTATGCAGGTACAGCAAGTGATCAGGAAGGCCAATGGTATCTTGGCCTTTATTGCTCGTGGGGATGGAGTATAAAAGCAGGGAAGTCTTGCTCCAGTTATACAGGGTATTGGTGAGGCCACACCTGGAGTATTGCGTGCAGTTTTGGTTTCCGTATTTAAGGAAGGATATACTTGCTTTGGAGGCAGTTCAGAGAAGGTTCACTCGGTTGATTCCGGGGATGAGGGGGTTGACTTTTGAGGAAAGGTTGAGCAGGTTGGGCCTCTACTCATTGGAGTTCAGAAGAATGAGAGGTGATCTTATCGAAACATATAAGATTATGAGGGGGCTTGACAAGGTGGATGCAGAGAGGATGTTTCCACCGATAGGGGAGACTAGAACTAGGGGGTATAATCTTAGAATAAGGGGCCGCCCATTCAAAACTGAGATGAGGAGAAATTTCTTCTCTCAGAGGGTTGTAAATCTGTGGAATTCACTGCCTCAGAGAGCTGTGGAGGCCGGGTCATTGAATATATTTAAGGTGGAGATAGACAGGTTTTTGAGCAATAAGGGAGTGAAGGGGCGGGTGGGGAAGTGGAGCTGAGTCCGTGATCAGATCAGCCGCGATCTTATTGAATGGCGGCGCAGGCTCGAGGGGCCGAATGGCCGACTCCTGCTCCTATTTCTTATGTTAGGGAGGAAATCGCTGGTTTTCCCTGGTGAAAGGAAGGTTGAGTATTTGGTAAGGGGCCGTGTGGGATTAATCAGGTGGTCTCATCGATGACTTTTGCACCAACGTTGTTCCTGCACTCCTGGACATCACTGTCGAGGCTTGATTGAACTATTTGCAAGGGCGCACATTGGTGTATACCTGTCCCACTGGAGATGCGTCTGCTGCTGTCAACTGCGATTTGACCCTGAAATGAGCTTCCGGCCACATATCCACAGCATAACTAAAACCGCCTGTTCCCACCTCCGTAACATCGCCCGTCTACACCCCGCCTCAACTCATCCACTGCTGAAGCCCTCATCCGTGTCTTTGTTACCTCCAGATTTGACTCCAACGCGCTGCGCTCCTGGCTGGCCTCCCACATTCTACCCTACGCAAACCGGAGGTGATCCAAAACTCGGCTGCCCCCGTGTCCTAACTCGCACCGAGTCCCACTCATCCATCAGCCCCTGTGCTCACTGACCCCGTGTCCTAACTCGCACCGAGTCCCACTCACCCATCACCCCCTGTGCTCACTGCCCCGTGTCCTAACTCGCACCGAGTCCCACTCACCCATCACCCCCTGTGCTCACTGACCCCGTGTCCTAACTCGCACCGAGTCCCACTCACCCATCACCCCCTGTGCTCACTGCCCCGTGTCCTAACTCGCACCAAGTCCCACTCACCCATCACCCCCTGTGCTCACTGACCCCGTGTCCTAACTCACACTCAGTCCCACTCACCCATCACCCCCTGTGCTCGCCGATCTACATTGGCTCGCGGTAAAGCAACACTTTCATCCTTGTTTTCAAATCCCCTCCATGGCCTCGCCCCTCCCTATCTCTGTAACCTCCTCCAGCCCCTACACCCCTCCCTATCTCTGTAACCTCCTCCAGCCCCTACACCCCTCCCTATCTCTGTAACCTCCTCCAGCCCCTACACCCCTCCCTATCTCTGTAATCTCCTCCAGCCCCTACACCCCTCCCTATCTCTGTAACCTCCTCCAGCCCCTACACCCCTCCCTATCTCTGTAATCTCCTCCAACCCCTACACCCCTCCCTATCTCTGTAACCTCCTCCAGCCCCTACACCCCTCCCTATCTCTGTAACCCCCTCCAGCCCCGACACTCCTCCCTATCTCTGTAAACTCCTCCAGCCCCGACACTCCTCCCTATCTCTGTAACCTCCTCCAGCCCCTACACCCCTCCCTATCTCAGTAACCTCCTCCAGCCCCGACACCCCTCCCGATCTCTGTAACCTCCTCCAGCCCCTACACCCCTCCCTATCTCTGTAACCTCCACCAGCCCCTACACCCCTCCCTATCTCTGTAACCTCCTCCAGCCCCTACACCCCTCCCTATATCTGTAACCTCCTCCAGCCCCGACACTCCTCCCTATCTCTGTAACCTCCTCCAGCCCCTACACCCCTCCCTATCTCTAACCTCCTCCAGCCCCTACACTCCTCCCTATCTCTGTAACCTCCTCCAGCCCCTACACCCCTCCCTATCTCTGTAACTTCCTCCAGCCCCTACACTCCTCCCTATCTCTGTAACCCCCTCCAGCCCCTACATCCCTCCCTATTACTGTAACCTCCTCCAGCCCCTACACCCCTCCCTATCTCTGTAATCTCCTCCAGCCCCTACACTCCTCCCTATTTCTGTAACCTCCTCCAGCCCCTACACCCCTCCCTATCTCTGTAACCTCCTCCAGCCCATACACCCCTCCCTATCTCTGTAACCTCCTTCAACCCCTACACCTCTCCCTATCTCTGCAACCTCCTCCACCCCTACATCCCTCCCTATCTCTGTAACCTCCTCCAACCCCTACACCCCTCCCTATCTCCGTAACCTCCTCCAGCCCCTCCACCCCCCGAGATCTCTGCGCACCCCCAATTCTGCCCACTTGAGCATCCCTGATTATAATCGCTCCACCATCGGCGGCCGTGCCTTCTGTTGCCTGGGCCCCAAGCTCTGGAACTCCCTCCCTAAACCTCTCCGCCTCTCTCTCCTCCTTCAAGACGCTCCTTAAAACCTAGCTTTTTGACCAAGCTTTTGGTCACCTGGCCTAATTTCTCCTTATGTGGCTTGGTGTCAAATTTTTAATCTCAGAATACTCCTGGGATGTTTCGCAACGTTAAAGGCGCTATCTAAATACAAGTTAAATATAAATACAGGGACCGAGTGTAATGGAGCCAAGTTTGCTGATGATACAAAGATGGGTGGGAAAACAAATTGTGAGGAGGACACAAAAAATCTGCAAAAGGACACAGACAGGCTAAGTGAGTGGGCAAACATTTGGCAGATGGAGTATAATGTGGGAAAGTGTGAGGTCATGCACTTTGGTAGGAAAAATAAATGAGCAAATTATTATTTAAATAGGGATAGATTGCAAAGTGACGCACTACAGCGGGACCTGGGGGTTACTTGTGCATGAAACACAAAAGGTTAGTATGCAGGTAAAGCAAGTGATCAGGAAGGCCAACGGTATCTTGGCCTTTATTGCAAAGGGGATGGAGTATAAAAGCAGGGAAGTCTTGCTCCAGTTATACAGGGTATTGGTGAGGCCACACCTGGAGTACTGCGTGCAGTTTTGGTTTCTATATTTACGAAAGGATACACTTGCTTTGGAGGCAGTTCAGAGAAGGTTCACTCGGTTGATTCCGGAGATGAGGGGGGTTGACTTATGGAGGTAGTTTGAGCAGGTTGGGCCTCTACTCATTGGAGTTTAGAAGAATGAGAGGTGATCTTATCGAAACGTATCAGATTCTGAGGGGGCTTGACAGGATAGATGTAGAGAGGATGTTTCCCCCTCGTGGGGGGAATCTAGAACTAGGGGACATCACCCCCTCCCCCCGCACCTTGCCGTGCTCGCTGAACTACATTGGCTCCCGGTCAGATTTTAAAATTCTCATCCCTGTGTTCAAATTACTCCGTGGCCTCGCCCCTCCCTATATCTGTAACCCCCTCCAGCCCCTACACCCCTCCCTATATCTGTAACCCCCTCCAGCCCCTACACCCCTCCCTATCTCTGTAACCCCCTCCAGCCCCTACACCCCTCCCTATCTCTGTAACCCCCTCCAGCCCCTACACCCCTCCCTATCTCTGTAACCCCCTCCAGCCCCTACACCCCTCCCTATCTCTGTAACCCCCTCCAGCCCCTACACCCCTCCCTATCTCTGTAACCCCCTCCAGCCCCTACACCCCTCCCTATCTCTGTAACCTCCTCCAGCAACTACACCCCTCCCTATCTCTGTAATCCCCTCCAGCCCCTACACCCCTCCCTATCTCTGTAACCCCCTCCAGCCCCTACCCCCCTCCCTATCTCTATAACCTCCTCCAGCCCCTACACCCCTCCCTATCTCTGTAACCCCCTCCAGCCCCTACACCCCTCCCTATCTCTGTAACCTCCTCCAGCCCCTACACCCCTCCCTATCTCTGTAACCTCCTCCAGCCCCTACACCCCTCCCTATCTCTGTAACCTCCTCCAGCCCCTACACCCCTCCCTATCTCTGTAACCTCCTCCAGCCCCTACACCCCTCCCTATCTCTGTAACCTCCTCCAGCCCCTACACCCCTCCCTATCTCTGTAACCTCCTCCAGCCCCTACACCCCTCCCTATCTCTGTAACCTCCTCCAGCCCCTACACCCCTCCCTATCTCTGTAACCTCCTCCAGCCCCTACACCCCTCCCTATCTCTGTAATCTCCTCCAGCCCCTACACCCCTCCCTATCTCTGTAACCTCCTCCAGCCCCTACACCCCTCCCTATCTCTGTAATCTCCTCCAGCCCCTACACCCCTCCCTATCTCTGTAACCTCCTCCAGCCCCTACACCCCTCCCAGATATCTACTCTCCTCCAATTCTGGCCTCGCGCGCATCCCCCGATTTCCATGGCTCCATCATTCATCGGTGGCCGTGCCTTCAGCTGCCTGGGCCCCAAGCTCTGGAATTCCCTCCCTAAACCTCTCCGCCTCTCTCTCCTTCTTTAAGACGCTGCTTAACACCCACTTCTGACCAGCTTTTGAGTCACCCCCCCCGCCCCGACCTCCTGATAGCTAGCTCTCTGGCACAACGTCCATTCCTTCATTGGACTGCGCCTCCGTGAGGCGGCTTAGGACGTTCTCCGACGCGCACGGCCCGATCTGAATGTAGGTTGCCGTGGAGAGAATGCGGTACATTAATACGGAACAGCAGTCTTCGTGTATAGCACGGGACATAGCAGTCCCTGCGTGTGTTCGACAGCAGCAGCCTCTGTGTTACAGAGAAAGACTGTACCGTGGCATGCTCCCGTTGCTATTCCTGGAACCCAACATGCTCAGTTGGCAGTGAATGAGTCGGCACGTGATCGAGATGGCTTCGAATCGCAAGGTCGGAGCAGAGGACAGGCTTCAAGCTGGTCCCAGTGAACCTTTGCTGCCATCTGCTGGTGGAAGCAAGCACTGGCGCAGGGCAACGGGAATGGCGTGCGCACACACAACGTGTATTTATATAGCTCCTCGCTGGTCCCTCCCGCCGCTCCCCGAAATCCGCTCCTCGCTCCTCCCCCCACTCCTTGCCGGTATCAACCCCCACTCCTCGGGACCGTCGAGTTCCACACGCTGGGGTAAGGGACTTCAGCTGGAGCTTGGGAGGCTTTTGCTGGGTGGTTGGAGATCTAGCCTCGGTGGCTTCTGAAGTCAGAATGGCTCGAAGTGCACTTTGACAAGTCCTTCAGAAACTTCAGGGTGTGGCTTATCCCCCAAGGGGACCAATCAACAATCAGGTCATGTGATAATGGAGAGACAATGCAGCCATTTTGACAGTACAAATAAGCACGTCTGTATATTATACAGCATAGCAGTCCCTGTGTATATTATAGAGAATAGCAACCTCTGTGTATATTATAGAGAATAGCAGCCACTGTGTATATTAGAGAGAATAGCAGTCATTGTGTATATTATAGAGAATAGCAGCCCCTGTGTATATTATAGAGAATATCAGCCCCTGTGTATATTATAGCGAATAGCAGTCATTGTGTATATTATAGAGAATAGCAGCCCCTGTGTATATTATAGAGAATAGCGCACTGTGTATATTATAGAGAATAGCGTACTGTGTATATTATAGAGAATAGCAGCCCGTCTATATTAGAGACTAGCAGCCCCTGTGTATATTATAGAGAATAGCGACCCTGTGTATATTATAGAGAATAGCAGCCCCTGTGTATATTATAGAGAATAGCAGCCCCTGTGTATGTTATAGAGAATAGCAGCCATTGTGTATATTATTGAGAATAGCAGCCCCTGTGTATATTATAGAGAATAGCAGCCATTGTGTATATTATAGAGAATAGCGACCCCTGTGTATATTATAGAGAATAGCAGCCCCAATGTATATTATAGAGAATAGCAGCCATTGTGTATATTAGAGAATAGCAGCCCCTGTGTATGTTATAGAGAATAGCAGCCCCTGTGTATGTTATAGAGAATAGCAGCCATTGTGTATATTATAGATAATAGCGGCCCCTGTGTATATTATAGAGTATAGCGCCCTGTGTATATTTTAGTGAATAGCAGCCCCTGTGTATATTATAGAGAATAGCGACCCTGTGTATATTATAGAGAATAGCAGCCCCTGTGTATATTATAGAGAATAGCAGCCATTGTGTATATTATTGAGAATAGCAGCCCCTGTGTATATTATAGAGAATAGCAGCCATTGTGTATATTATAGAGAATAGCGACCCCTGTGTATATTATAGAGAATAGCAGCCCCAATGTATATTATAGAGAATAGCAGCCATTGTGTATATTAGAGAATAGCGACCCTGTGTATATTATAGAGAATAGCAGCCCCTGTGTATGTTATAGAGAATAGCAGCCATTGTGTATATTATAGATAATAGCGGCCCCTGTGTATATTATAGAGTATAGCGCCCTGTGTATATTTTAGTGAATAGCAGCCCCTGTGTATATTATAGAGAATAGCAGCCCCTGTGTATATTATAGAGAATAGCATATGTGTATATTATAGAGTATAGTGCCTTGTGTATATTGTAGAGAATAGCAGCTCCTGTGTATATTATAAATAGCAGCCCCTGTGTATATTATAGAGATTAGCACACTGTGTATATTATAGAGAATAGCAGTCCCTGTGTATATTATAGAGAATAGCAGCCCCTGTGTATATTATAGAGAATAGCAGCCTCTGTGCATATTATAGAGAATAGCAGCCATTCTGTATATTATAGAGAATAGCGACCCTGTGTATATTATAGAGAATAGCAACCCCTGTGTATGTTATAGAGAATAGCAGCCATTGTGTATATTATAGATAATAGCGGCCCGTGTATATTATAGAGAATAGCGTCTGTGTATATTATAGAGTATAGCGCCCTGTGTATATTGTAGTGAATAGCAGCCCCTGTGTATATTATAGAGAATATCAGTCCCTGTGTATATTATAGAGAATAGCGTACTGTGTATATTATAGAGAATAGCAGCCCCTGTGTATATTATAGAGAATAGCAGCCCCTGTGTATATTGTAGTGAATAGCAGCCCCTGTGTATATTATAGAGAATATCAGTCCCTGTGTATATTATAGAGAATAGCGTACTGTGTATATTATAGAGAATAGCAGCCCCTGTGTATATTATAGAGAATAGCAGCCCCTGTGTATATTATAGAGAATAGCAGCCCCAATGTATATTATAGAGAATAGTGACCCTGTGTATATTATAGAGAATAGCAGCCATTGTGTATATTATAGAGAATAGCAGCCCGTGTATGTTATAGAGAATAGCAGCCATTGTGTATATTATAGAGAATAGCGACCCTGTGTATATTATAGAGAATAGCAGCCCCTGTGTATGTTATAGAGAATAGCAGCCATTGTGTATATTGTAGAGAATAGCAGCTCCTGTGTATATTATAGAGAATAGCAGCCCATGTGTATATTAGAGATTAGCACACTGTGTATATTATAGAGGATAGCGACCCTGTGTATATTATAGAGAATAGCAGCCCCTGTGTCTATTATAGAGAATAGCATCCATTGTGTATATTATAGAGAATAGCAGCCCCAGTGTATATTATAGAGAATAGAAGCCATTGTGTATATTATAGAGAATAGCAGCCCCTGTGTCTATTATAGAGAATATCAAGTCCCTGTGTATATTATAGAGAATAGCAGTCATTGTGTATATTATAGAGAATAGCAGTCCCTGTGTATATTATAGAGAATAGCAGCCCCTGTCTATATTAGAGAATAGCAGCCCCTGTGTATATTATAGAGAATAGCGTCTGTGTATATTATAGAGACTAGCAGTCCATGTGTATATTATAGAGAATAGCAGCCCCTCTGTATATTATAGAGAATAGCGGCCCCAGTGTATATTATTGAGAATAGCAGCCATTGTGTATATTGTAGAGAATATCAGCCCCTCTGCATATTATAGAGAATAGCAGTCCCTGTGTATATTAGAGAATAGCAGTCATTGTGTATATTATAGAGAATAGCAGCCCCTGTGTATATTATAGAGAATAGCGCACTGTGTATATTATAGAGAATAGCGTACTGTGTATATTATAGAGAATAGCAACCCTGTGTATATTAGAGAATAGCAGTCATTGTGTATATTATAGAGAATAGCAGCCATTGTGTATATTATAGAGAATAGTGACCCTGTGTATATTATAGAGAATAGCAGCCATTGTGTATATTATAGAGAATAGCAGCCCGTGTATGTTATAGAGAATAGCAGCCATTGTGTATATTATAGATAATAGCGGCCCCTTTGTATATTATAGAGAATAGCGTCTGTGTATATTATAGAGTATAGCGACCTGTGTATATTGTAGTGAATTGCAGCCTCTGTGTATATTATAGAGAATAGCAGCCCCTGTGTATATTATAGAGAATAGCATCTGTGTATAAAAAACATAGAAACATAGAAAATAGGTGCAGGAGCAGGCCATTCAGCCCTTCTAGCCTGCACCGCCATTCAACGAGTTCATGGCTGAACATGAAACTTCAGTACCCACTTCCTGCTTTCACGCCATACCCCTTGATCCCCCGAGTACTAAGGACTTCATCTAACTCCCTTTTGTATAGTGCCTTGTGTATATTGTAGAGAATAGCAGCCCCTGTGTATATTATAGAGAATAGCAGCCTCTGTGTATATTATAGATGGTGAGGGGGATAGGCGTTTCTGCGCACGCAACCGAGACTCCAGGATGGTATGTTGCCTCCCTGGTGCAAGGGTCAAGGATGTCTCGGAGTGGGTGCAGGACATTCTAAAAAGGGAGGGAGAACAGCCAGTTGTCGTGGTGCACATTGGTACCAACGACATAGGTAAAAAAAGGGATGAGTTCCTACGAAAAGAATTTAAGGAGCTAGGAGCTAAATTAAAAAGTAGGACCTCAAAAGTAGTAATCTCGGGATTGCTACCAGTGCCACGTGATAGTCAGAGTAGGAATCGCAGGATAGCGCAGATGAATACATGGCTTGAGCAGTGGTGCAGCAGGGAGGGATTCAAATTCTTGGGGCATTGGAACCGGTTCTGGGGGAGGTGGGACCAGTACAAACCGGACAGTCTGCACCTGGGCAGGACTGGAACCAATGTCCTAGGGGGAGTGTTTGCTAGTGCTGTTGGGGAGGAGTTAAACTAATATTGCAGGGGGATGGGAACCAATGCAGGGAGACAGAGGGAGACAAAAATGAGGCAAAAGCGAAAGACAGAAAGGAGATGAGGAAAAGTGGAGGGCAGAGAAACCCAAGGCAAAGAACAAAAAGGGCCACTGTACAGCAAAATTCTAGAAGGACAAAGGGTGTTAAAAAAGCAAACCTGAAGGTTTTGTGTCTTAATGCAAGGAGTATCCGCAATAAGGTGGATGAATTAACTGTGCAAATAGATGTTAACAAATATGATGTGATTGGGATTACGGAGACGTGGCTCCAGGATGATCAGGGCTGGGAACTCAACATCCAGGGGTATTCAACATTCAGGAAGGATAGAATAAAAGGAAAAGGAGGTGGGGTAGCATTGCTGGTTAAAGAGGAGATTAATGCAATAGTTAGGAAAGACATTAGCTTGGATGATGTGGAATCTATATGGGTAGAGCTGCAGAACACTAAAGGGCAAAAATCGTTAGTGGGAGTTGTGTACAGACCTCCAAACAGTAGTAGTGATGTTGGGGAGGGCATCAAACAGGAAATTAGGAGTGCATGCAATAAAGGTGCAGCAGTTATAATGGGTGACTTTAATATGCACATAGATTGGGCTAGCCAAACTGGAAGCAATACGGTGGAGGAGGATTTCCTGGAATGCATAAGGGATGGTTTTCTAGACCAATATGTCGAGGAACCAACTAGGGGGGAGGCCATCTTAGACTGGGTGTTGTGTAATGAGAGAGGATTAATTAGCAATCTCATTGTGCGAGGCCCCTTGGGGAAGAGTGACCATAATATGGTGGAATTCTGCATTAGGATGGAGAATGAAACAGTTAATTCAGAGACCATGGTCCAGAACTTAAAGAAGGGTAACTTTGAAGGTATGAGGTGTGAATTGGCTAAGATAGATTGGCTAATGATACTTAAGGGGTTGACTGTGGATGGGCAATGGCAGACATTTAGAGACCGCATGGATGAATTACAACAATTGTACATTCCTGTCTGGCGTAAAAATAAAAAAGGGAAGGTGGCTCAACCGTGGCTATCTAGGGAAATCAGGGATAGTATTAAAGCCAAGGAAATGGCATACAAATTGGCCAGAAATAGCAGCGAACCTGGGGACTGGGAGAAATTTAGAACTCAGCAGAGGAGGACAAAGGGTTTGATTAGGGCAGGGAAAATGGAGTACGGGAAGAAGCTTGCAGGGAACATTAAGGCGGATTGCAAAAGTTTCTATAGGTATGTAAAGAGAAAAAGGTTAGTAAAGACAAACGTAGGTCCCCTGCAGTCAGAATCAGGGGAAGTCATAACGGGGAACAAAGAAATGGCAGACCAATTGAACAAGTACTTTGGTTCAGTATTCACTAAGGAGGACACAAACAACCTTCCGGATATAAAAGTGGTCAGAGGGTCTATTAAGGAGGAGGAACTGAGGGAAATCTTTATTAGTCGGGAAATTGTGTTGGGGAAATTGATGGGATTGAAGGCCGATAAATCCCCAGGGCCTGATGGACTGCATCCCAGAGTACTTAAGGAGGTGGCCTTGGAAATAGCGGATGCATTGACAGTCATTTTCCAACATTCCATTGACTCTGGATCAGTTCCTATCGAGTGGAGGGTAGCCAATGTAACCCCACTTTTTAAAAAAGGAGGGAGAGAGAAAGCAGGGAATTATAGACCGGTCAGCCTGACCTCAGTAGTGGGTAAAATGATGGAATCAATTATTAAGGATGTCATAGCAGCGCATTTGGAAAATGGTGACATGATAGGTCCAAGTCAGCATGGATTTGTGAAAGGGAGATCATGCTTGACAAATCTTCTGGAATTTTTTGAGGATGTTTCCAATAAAGTGGAAGTACCAGTTGATGTGGTATATTTGGACTTTCAGAAGGCTTTCGACAAGGTCCCACACAGGAGATTAATGTGCAAAGTTAAAGCACATGGGATTGGGGGTAGTGTGCTGACGTGGATTGAGAACTGGTTGTCAGACAGGAAGCAAAGAATAGGAGTAAATGGGTACTTTTCGGAATGGCAGGCAGTGACTAGTGGGGTACTGCAGGGTTCTGTGCTGGGGCCCCAGCTATTTACATTGTACATTAATGATTTAGACGAGGGGATTAAATGTAGTATCTCCAAATTTGCGGATGACACTAAGTTGGGTGGCAGTGTGAGCTGCGAGGAGGATGCTATGAGGCTACAGAGTGACTTGGATAGGTTTGGTGAGTGGGCAAATGCGTGGCAGATGAAGTATAATGTGAATAAATGTGAGGTTATCCACTTTGGTGGTAAAAACAGAGAGACAGACTATTATCTGAATGGTGACAGATTAGGAAAAGGGAAGGTGCAACGAGACCTGGGTGTCATGGTACATCAGTCATTGAAGGTTGGCATGCAGGTACAGCAGGCGGTTAAGAAAGCAAATGGCATGTTGGCCTTCATAGCGAGGGGATTTGAGTACAGGGGCAGGGAGGTGTTGCTACAGTTGTACAGGGCCTTGGTGAGGCCACACCTGGAGTATTGTGTACAGTTTTGGTCTCCTAACTTGAGGAAGGACATTCTTGCTATTGAGGGAGTGCAGCGAAGATTCACCAGACTGATTCCCGGGATGGTGGGACTGACCTATCAAGAAAGACTGGATCAACTGGGCTTGTATTCACTGGAGTTCAGAAGAGTGAGAGGGGACCTCATAGAAACGTTTAAAATTCTGACGGGTTTGGACAGGTTGGATGCAGGAAGAATGTTCCCAATGTTGGGGAAGTCCAGAACCAGGGGTCACAGTCTAAGGATAAGGGGTAGGCCATTTAGGACCGAGATAAGGAGAAACTTCTTCACCCAGAGAGTGGTGAACCTGTGGAATTCTCTACCACAGAAAGTAGTTGAGGCCAATTCACTAAATATATTCAAAAGGAGTTAGATGAAGTCCTTACTACTCGGGGGATCAAGGGGTATGGCGTGAAAGCAGGAAGTGGGTACTGAAGTTTCATGTTCAGCCATGAACTCATTGAATGGCGGTGCAGGCTAGAAGGGCTGAATGGCCTGCCCCTGCACCTATTTTCTATGTTTTCTATAGAGAATAGCAGCCATTGTGTATATTATAGAGAATAGCAACCCTGTGTATATTATAGAGAATAGCAGCCATTGTGTATATTATAGAGAATAGCGACCCTGTGTATATTATAGAGAATAGCAGCCCCTGTGTCTATTATAGAGAATAGCAGCCATTGTGTATATTATAGAGAGTAGCAGTCCCTGTGTACATTATAGAGAATAGCACACTGTGTATATTATAGAGAATAGTGGCCCCTGTGTATATTATTGAGAATAGCAGCCCCTGTGTATATTATAGAGAACAGCAGCCATTGTGTATATTATAGATAATAGCGGCCCGTGTATATTATAGAGAATAGCGTCTGTGTATATTATAGAGTATAGTGCCCTGTGTATATTGTAGTGAATAGCAGCCCCTGTGTATATTATAGAGAATATCAGTCCCTGTGTATATTATAGAGAATAGCGCACTGTGTATATTATAGAGAATAGCAGCCCGTGTATATTATAGAGAATAGCGACCCTGTGTATATTATAGAGAATAGCAGCCCCTGTGTATATTATAGAGAATAGCGGCCCCAGTGTATATTATTGAGAATAGCGGCCCCTGTGTATATTATAGAGAATAGCGGCCCCTGTGTATATTATAGAGAATAGCAGCCATTGTGTATAGAGAATAGCAGCCCCTGTGTATATTATAGAGAATAGCGACCCCTGTGTATATTATAGAGAACAGCAGCCCCTGTATATATTATAGAGAATAGCAGCACCTGTGTATATTCTCGAGAATAGCAGCCCCTGTGTATATTATAGAGAATAGCAGCGCCTGTATATATTATAGAGAATAGCGCCCTGTATATATTATAGAGAATAGCAGCCCCTGTGTATATTATAGAGAATAGCAGCGCCTGTATATATTATAGAGAATAGCAGCACCTGTGTATATTCTCGAGAATAGCAGCCCCTGTGTATATTTTCGAGAATAGCAGCCCCTGTGTATATTATAGAGAAAAGCAGCCATTGTGTATATTAAAGAGAATAGCGACCCTGTGTATCTTATAGAGAATAGCAGCCCCTGTGTATGTTATAGAGAATAGCAGCCATTGTGTATATTATAGAGAACAGCAGCCCCTGTGTATATTATAGAGAATAGCGGCCCCTGTGTATATTATAGAGAATAGCGGCCCCTGTGTATATTATTGAGAATAGCGGCCCCTGTGTATATTATAGAGAATAGCGCACTGTGTATATTATAGAGAATAGCGGCCCCTGTGTATATTCTCGAGAATAGCAGCCCCTGTGTATATTTTCGAGAATATCAGCCCCTGTGTATATTTTCGAGAATATCAGCCCCTGTGTATATTATAGAGAATAGCAGTCATTGTGTATATTATCGAGAATAGCAGCCCCTGTGTATATTAGAGAATAGCGCAGTGTGTATATTACAGAGAATAGCGTACTGTGTATATTATAGAGAATAACAGCCCCTGTCTGTATTGGAGAATAGCAGCCCCTGTGTATATTATAGAGAATAGCGGCCCCTGTGTATATTATTGAGAATAGCGACCCCTGTGTATATTATAGAGAATAGCAGTCATTGTGTATATTATAGAGAATAGCACACTGTGTATATTATGAAGAATAGCGCACTGTGTATATTATAGAGAATAGCAGCCCCTGTGCATATTAGAGAATATCAGCTTCTGTGTATATTATCGAGAATAGTGCCCCCTGTGTATATTATAGAAACATAGAAACATAGAAAATAGGTGCAGGAGTAGGCCATTCGGCCCTTCTAGCCTGCACCGCCATTCAATGAGTTCATGGCTGAACATTCAACTTCAGTACCCCATTCCTGCTTTCTCGCCATACCCCTTGATCCCCCTAGCAGTAAGGACCTCATCTAACTCCTTTTTGAATAGCGGCCCCTGTGTATATTATTGAGAATAGCGGCCCCTGTGTATATTATAGAGAATAGCGCACTGTGTATATTATAGAGAATAGCGGCCCCTGTGTATATTCTCGAGAATAGCAGCCCCTGTGTATATTTTCGAGAATATCAGCCCCTGTGTATATTTTCGAGAATATTATACAGAATATTATACAGAATATCAGACCCTGTGTATATTAGAGAATAGTGCGCCCTGTGTATATTATAGAGAATAGCAGCCCCTGTGTATATTATTGAGAATAGCGGCCCCTGTCTATATTATAGAGAATAGCGCACTGTGTATATTATAGAGAATAGCAGCCCCTGTGTATATTCTCGAGAATAGCAGCCCCGGTGTATATTTTCGAGAATAGCAGCCCCTGTGTATATTTTCGAGAATAGTGCCCCCTGTGTATATTATACAGAATAGCAGTCCCTGTGTATATTATAGAGAATAGCAGCCCCTGTGTATATTATAGAGAATAGCGTACTGTGTATATGATAGAGAATAACAGCCCCTGTCTATATTGGAGAATAGCAGTCCCTGTGTATATTATGGAGAATAGTGCCCCCTGTGTATATTATACAGAATAGCAGTCCCTGTGTATATTATAGAGAATAGCAGACACTGTATTTTCTGGGGAATAGCAGCCCCTGTGTATATTATGGAGAATAGTGCCCCCTGTGTATATTATACAGAATAGCAGTCCGTGTATATTAGAGAATAGCAGACACTGTATTTTCTGGGGAATAGCAGCCCCTGTGTATATTATGGAGAATAGTGCCCCCTGTGTATATTATACAGAATAGCAGTCCGTGTATATTAGAGAATAGCAGACACTGTATTTTCTGGGGAATAGCAGCCCCTGTGTATATTGTAGAATACAGTGGGTATGAAGAGGACCAGCCGCTTGTGTCTCTCTCTGTGGCGACACATTACATATCTCTATCTGCAGTTGGTCCGCCTGTTGCCATGGTCCCTGGGGGGGGGGGGGGGAGGACACAGCGGAGGTTCGAGGCTCGGTTTACCCCACCCCCAACCCCCTTTCACCAAACGCGGACGTGTTGAGCGACGAGGTCTGGGTCGACGACCGACTCCTCGACGGGCTGGTCGATGTGGAACTCGAACTGATGCTGCAGTCGCTGCTGGGTCTTCATGGCCCCCCGCTGGGGTATTGGCAGCTCCGAGTGATGGGCCGGGAGCGGCTCTTTGAAGAAGTACGGGTGCAGTAGGGCCTGCGGAGGGTGTGGGGTGGGGGGGGGGGGGGGGGGGGGTGGGGAAGAGGACACCGATCAAGTTCTGCTCGCTATCAGCCGGCCCGCTCCCTTCCCGCCACGGAGGTGCTGCAGTGACAGACCTCGCACGTTATCGGCACGCGGGTGCTTTCTAGGGTTCCGGTCTCTTCCCCCCTTCCACGCATCCATCCCCACCCCCTCACGCACCCCTACCCTGCCCACCCCCCCACCCCCTACAAGCAGAAACATTCTGGGGCCCAAACTGCCCCTTTAAGAGTCCCAGAACTCGGGAGCCTCTTATCAACAAGGGCAGACATTGACGATGAGATCCAACACCGCCTCCAGTGCGCCAGTGCAGCCTCCGGTCGCCTGAGGAAAAGTGTGTTCGAAGACCAGGCCCGTAAATCCACCACCGAGCTCATGGCCTACAGGGCTGTAGTGATACCCGCCTTCCTGTATGGCTCAGAGACATGGACCATGTACAGTAGACACCTCAAGTCGCTGGAGAAATACCACCAACGCTGTCTCCGCAAGATCCTGCAAATCCCCCGGGAGGACAGACGCACCAATGTTAGCGTCCTCGACCAGGCCAACATCCCCAGCATCGAAGCACTGACCACACACTCGACCAGCTCCGCTGGGCAGGGCCACATTGTCCGCATGTCCCCAGACACGAGACTCCCAAAGCGAGCGCTCTACTCGGAACTCCTTCACGGGCAAACGAGCCAAAGGTGGGCAGAGGAAACGTTACAAGGGACCACCCTCAAAGCCCTCCCTGATAAAGTGCAACATCCCCCACCGACACCTGGGAGCCCCTGGGCCCAAAGACCAGTCCGCCCTAAGTGGAGGAAGTGCATCCGGGAGGGGCGCTGAGCACCTGGAGTCTCGTCGCCGAGAGCGTGCAGAAACCAAGCACAGGCAGCGGAAGGAGCGTGCGGCAAACCAGTCCCACCCTCCCCTTCCCTCAACCACTGTCTGTCCCACCTGTGACAGGGACTGTGGTTCCCCGTATTGGGCTGTTCAGCCACCTAAGGACTCATTGTTAGAGTGGAAGCAAGTCTTCCTCGACTCTGAGGGACTGCCGATGGTGATGATGACCGGCTCAAAGAAGCGGTAATGGGTCGGGGAGGAGGTGGCGAGTTTGGAGAAACAGCCGCTCCTTTCACGTTCGTGGCGGGTGTACGCTACCACAATCGCACGGGCTGACCCCCTTCCCGCCCGGCAGCGACACCATTTCCGCTCCCCCGCTTTCCCCGGGCGGGAAGTTGCGTGCGGCCGGGCGGCCCTTCTGACCTGCCGCAGTCGCCATTTTACATAAGTAGCCGGCCCGGCTTTTCTTGGGTTCCCGGGGCCGCTGGGCCCGGCTGAAACCCTCGCTGGCGGCCCCCCCCAGGTGGGACCCTGACTTAAACTTTGTGCCGAGCTCGCGGCTGCCCTCCCCTTTAACCGAGGGGGGGGGGGGTGGGCTGGGGGGGGGGGAAAAGAGGGGCGTTGCTACGCGTTAGCACGCTCACCTGGATCCGCCCCGCTCCCCGCCACAATGTAGCCTGACTTCACCACCCCGCCGGAAGGAAAAAAAAAAAGAGGGCAAAGTCACTCCAGACACTGCCCCAACGATTGGGGCATAACTCGACAAAGAAAACTATGAGTGTGTCCCGTTTTGGTCGGGGGGCAATTTTGGCTCCCTTTCTCTACATCTACCCCTTCGTCATTTTATCGACCTCAATCCGGTCGCCCCTCAGCCTTCTCTGTTCCACAGAAAGGACCCACGGCCTGTTCAACCTTTCCAGATAGTTATAACCGCTCGGTTCTGGTTTCATACTTGTCAAACTTTATTTTGCACCCTCTCCAGTGCCTCGGTATCCTTTTTATAATATGGAGACCAGAACTGTGCACGGTGCTCCAAGTGTGGTCTAACCCAGGTATATGGAGATCAGAACTGTGCACGGTGCTCCAAGTGTGGTCTAACCAAGGTATATGGAGACCAGAACTGTGCACGGTGCTCCAAGTGTGGTCTAACCCAGGTATATGGAGACCAGAACTGGGCACGGTGCTCCAAGTGTGGTCTAACCCAGGTATATGGAGATCAGAACTGTGCACGGTGCTCCAAGTGTGGTCTAACCCAGGTATATGGAGACCAGAACTGTGCACGGTGCTCAAAGTGTGGTCTAACCCAGGTATATGGAGACCAGAACTGTGCACGGTGCTACAAGTGTGGTCTAACCCTGGTATATGGAGACCAGAACTGTGCACGGTGCTCCAAGTGTGGTCTAACCCAGGTATATGGAGACCAGAACTGTGCACGATGCTCCAAGTATGGTCTAACCCAGGTATATGGAGACCAGAACTGTGCACGGTGCTCCAAGTGTGGTCTAACCCAGGTATACGGAGACCAGAACTGTGCGCGGTGCTCCAAGTGTGGGAAAACCCAGGTATATGGAGACCAGAACTGTGCACAGTGCTCCAAGTGTGGTCTAACCCAGGTATATGGAGACCAGAACTGTGCACGGTGCTCCAAGTGTGGTCTAACCCAGGTATATGGAGACCAGAACTGTGCACGGTGCTCCAAGTGTGGTCTAACCCAGGTATATGGAGACCAGAACTGTGCACGGTGCTCCAAGTGTGGTCTAACCCAGGTATATGGAGACCAGAACTGTGCACGGTGCTCCCAGTGTGGTCTAACCCAGGTATATGGAGACCAGAACTGTGCACGGTGCTCCAAGTGTGGTCTAACCCAGGTATATGGAGACCAGAACTGTGCACGGTGCTCCAAGTGTGGGAAAACCCAGGTATATGGAGACCAGAACTGTGCACAGTGCTCCAAGTGTGGTCTAACCCAGGTATATGGAGACCAGAACTGTGCACGGTGCTCCAAGTGTGGTCTAACCCAGGTATATGGAGACCAGAACTGTGCACGGTGCTCAAAGTGTGGTCTAACCCAGGTATATGGAGACCAGAACTGTGCACGGTGCTCAAAGTGTGGTCTAACCCAGGTATATGGAGACCAGAACTGTGCACGGTGCTCAAAGTGTGGTCTAACCCAGGTATATGGAGACCAGAACTGTGCACGGTGCTCAAAGTGTGGTCTAACCCAGGTATATGGAGACCAGAACTGTGCACGGTGCTCCAAGTGTGGGAAAACCCAGGTATATGGAGACCAGAACTGTGCACGGTGCTCAAAGTGTGGTCTAACCCAGGTATATGGAAACCAGAACTGTGCACGGTGCTCCCAGTGTGGGAAAACCCAGGTATATGGAGACCAGAACTGTGCACGGTGCTCCAAGTGTGGGAAAACCCAGGTATATGGAGACCAGAACTGTGCGCGGTGCTCCAAGTGTGGGAAAACCCAGGTATATGGAGACCAGAACTGTGCGCAGTGCTCCAAGTGTGGGAAAACCCAGGGATATGGAGACCAGAACTGTGCACGGTGCTCCAAGTGTGGGAAAACCCAGGTATATGGAGACCGGAACTGTGCACGGTGCTCCAATTGTGGTCTAACCCAAGGCTCAATACAAGTTTTCAATTCCATGCCTCGAGAAATAAACCCTAGTTCTTGGTTTGCTTTTTTCCAGCCCTTGCTGACCTGTGTCGCTACGTTTGGTGATTTGTGTACTTGCGCTCGCGGCCCGCAAACGTTACTGCGCGTGACGGGAGACCGAAGAGCGACGGTGAGCGCCACGTGGCTCGATGCGGGTGGGGGGGGGGGGGGGGGAGCGGGCGCGTCCTCACCTCGGCCGCACTGATCCGCTGCTTGGACGGGTAGACGAGGAAACGTTTGAGCAGATCCACCGCCTCCGGCGAGGCATCCGGCGCGATCTGCTCCAGCGGGATGGGCGGGTTCTCCTTGAAGGTGATCTTGTTGTAATCGGGCAGCTCTGTAATTTCCTGCACGGGGAGGGAGGGAGGAACGCAGACACCCGGCCATTAGGGAAGTTGGAGAAAAGACCATCGGACTCCGTCACCGTGCGGCGCATCCAACCGAGCGCCGGAGGTGGTCCCGGGATCCACTCCACACTCCACAGACTCAAACACCTGAATCCAGCCCGACATTCCCCTGAATGGGGCTGAACGGCCTCCTGCCCCTAATGTAACAGGCTCGAGGGCTGAACGGCCTCCTCCTGTACCTAATGTAACAGGCTCGAGGGGCTGAACGGCCTCCTCCTGTTCCTAATGTAACAGGCTCGAGGGGCTGAACGGCCTCCTCCTATCCCTAATGTAACAGGCTCGAGGGGCTGAACGGCCTCCTCCTGTCCCTAATGTAACAGGCTCGAGGGGCTGAACGGCCTCCTCCTGTCCCTAATGTAACAGGCTCGAGGGGCTGAACGGCCTCCTCCTATCCCTAATGTAACAGACTCGAGGGGCTGAACGGCCTCCTCCTGTCCCTAATGTAACAGGCTCGAGGGGCTGAACGGCCTCCTCCTGTCCCTAATGTAACAGGCTCGAGGGGCTGAACGGCCTCCTCCTGTCCCTAATGTAACAGGCTCGAGGGGCTGAACGGCCTCCTCCTGTCCCTAATGTAACAGGCTCGAGGGGCTGAACGGCCTCCTCATGTTCCTAATGTAACAGGCTCGAGGGGCTGAACGGCCTCCTCCTGTTCCTAATTCTTGTGTTCTATGCCTCAGCTAATAAGGGCAAGTATCCATTCGGCGTTGTTAACCAAAAGCTAAATACTGCGCATGCTGGAATCTGACAAAAAAAAACCCAGGGCACCGCCACCAAGTTCATCGCCAGGATCGACGTCTTCATCACGGGCCCCGCTCTCTGACGGGAGCAGGAGGCCGTTCAGCCCCTCGAGCCTGTTACATTAGGGACAGGAGGAGGCCGTTCAGCCCCTCGAGCCTGTTACATTAGGGACAGGAGGAGGCCGTTCAGCCCCTCGAGCCTGTACATTAGGAACAGGAGGAGGCCGTTCAGCCCCTCGAGCCTGTTACATTAGGGACAGGAGGAGGCCGTTCAGCCCCTCGAGCCTGTTACATTAGGGACAGGAGGAGGCCGTTCAGCCCCTCGAGCCTGTTACATTAGGGACAGGAGGAGGCCGTTCAGCCCCTCGAGCCTGTTACATTAGGGGACAGGAGGAGGCCGTTCAGCCCCTCGAGTCTGTTACATTAGGGACAGGAGGAGGCCGCTGAGCCCCTCCTCTTCCTACATCCCTCCACCTGTCTCACGGGAACGCTGCGCATGGCGCGCTTACCGGCCAGATCGTCTCGTTGGGCGTGCCCAGGACACGCAGCACGCAGCACAGCTGCTCGATGTCGTTCTCGCCGGGGAACAGCGGCGAGTTGTGCAGGAGCTCGCCGAATATGCAGCCCACGGCCCTGGGGAAAACCATAGCGCAGCACGGTTAGCGAGTCAGCCCCTCCGCTTTCGCCCCCCACCCCATAACGTACCCCGCTGATTACACCGGCTCTTTGCCCTGGGAACGTTTGCTGGGACAGTGTAGAGGGAGCTTTACTCTGTATCAAACTCCCTGTACCTGCCCTGGGAGTGTTTGATGGGGACAGTGTAGAGGGAGCTTTACTCTGTATCTAACCTCCTGTACCTGCCCTGGGAGTGTTTGATGGGACAGTGTAGAGGGAGCTTTACTCTGTATCTAACCCCCTGTACCTGCCCTGGGAGTGTTTGATGGGACATTGTAGAGGGAGCTTTACTCTGTATCTAACCCCCTGTACCTGCCCTGGGAGTGTTTGATGGGGACAGTGTAGAGGGAGCTTTACTCTGTATCTAACCCCCTGTACCTGCCCTGGGAGTGTTTGATGGGACAGTGTAGAGGAGCTTTACTCTGTATCTAACGGTTTGTGAGGTGACTGTAATGGAGAGTGATACCACTTACCAAATTATCCACGCCTTCATCGTATTTACGAGCTCCGTACAGCAGCTCTGGAGCGCGATACCATCTGCGACAAACAACAAAAGATATCATGTAACAGACACCAGTTACAGCGAGGTCTGCGGATTTAACAGTGCTGCACATTTCTGTGAGTGTATTTGTAATTATCACACCCATGCAGCCTGCTGCCTACATAAGAAGACAAGAAATAGGTGCACGAGTCGGCCATTCGGCCCCTCGAGCCTGCTCCACCATTCAATACGATCGCGACTGATCTGATCTTGGCCTCAGGTCCACTTCCCTGCCCGCTCCCCATAACCCTCGACTCCCTATCGCTCAAAAATCTGTCTATCTCCGCCTTAAATATATTCAATGACCCGGCCCCCCACAGCTCTCTGGGGCAGAGAATTCCACAGATTCACCAGAAGAAATTCCTCCTCATCTCCTTAAGAAGAAATTCCTCCTCCTCCTCGTCTTAAATGGGCGACCCCTTATTCTGAAGCTATGGCCCCTCGTTCTAGATTTCCCCACGAGGGGAAACATCCTCTCTGCATCTACCCTGCCCAGCCCCCTCAGAATCTGATACGTTTCAATAATATTACCCCAACCCCGTGAGCTTTTATCTTGTGCAGTAACCTTTTATGCGGCACCTTATCGAATGCCTTCTGGAAATCCAAATACACCACATCCACTGGCTCCCCCTTGTCCACCCTGCTCGTTACACCCTCAAAGAACTCCAACAAATTGGTCAAACACGATTTCCCTTTCATAAACCATGCTGACTCTGCTTGATTGAATCACGCTTTTCCAAATGTCCCGCTACTGCTTCCTTAATAATGATCTTATTGAAACGTATACGATTCCCCCCCCATCAGTGGAAACATCCTCTCTGCATCTACCCTGTCCAGCCCCCTCAGAATCTTATACGTTTCAATAAGATCACCTTCATTCTTCTAAACTCCAATGAGTAGAGGCCCAACCTGCTCAACCTTTCCTCATAAGGCAACCCCTTCATCTCAGGAATCAACCTTGACTATGCAGATTTAAAATAGTCACCAGACCAGTGATCTGATCTATGATTTAGTACCTTATACAAACATAGAAAATAGGTGCAGGAGTAGGCCATTCGGCCCTTCGAGCCTGCACCACCATTCAATATGATCATGGCTGATCATTCACCTCAGTATCCCTTTCCTGCTTTCTCTCCATACCCCTTGATCCCTTTAGCCGTAAGGGCCACATCTAACTCCCTTTTGAATATATCTAACGAACTGGCCTCAACAACTTTCTGTGGTAGAGAATTCCACAGGTTCACAATTCTCTGAGTGAAGAAGTTTCTCCTCATCTCGGTCCTAAATGGTTTACACCTTATCCTTGGACTGTGTCCCCTGGTTCTGGACTTCCCCAACATCGGGAACATTCTTCCTGCATCTAATCTGTCCAATCCCGTCAGAATTTTATATGTTTCTATGAGGTCCCCTTTCATTCTTCTAAATTCCTGTGGATATAAGCCTAGTCGATCCAGTCTTTCTTCATATGTCAGTCCTGCCATCCTGGGAATCAGTCTGGTGAACCTTCGCTGCACTCCCTCAATAGCAAGAATGTCCTTCCTCAGATTAGGAGACCAAAACTGCACACAATATTCCAGGTGAGGCCTCACCAAGGCCCTGTACAACTGCAATAAGACCTCCCTGCTCCTATATTCAAATCCCCTCGCTATGAAGGCCAGCATGCCATTTGCTTTCTTTACTGCCTGCTGTACCTGCATGCCAACCTTCAATGACTGATGTATCATTGACTTGCAATGAATTATGTTCTTAATTTCTTAATCGATAAGGGAATAAGGGGTTATGGGGAGCGGGCAGGGAAGTGAACCTGAGTCTATGATCGGATCAGCCATGATCGTATTAAATGGCGGAGCAGGCTCGAGGGGCCCGTATGG
>NC_092008.1:4257835-4282120 GCF_044704955.1 Pristiophorus japonicus | reverse complement strand
GGGAAAGAGAGAGGGGGGGAAGAGAGAGGGGGGAAGAGAGAGGGGGGAAGAGAGAGGGGGGGAAGAGAGAGGGGGGGAAGAGAGAGGGGGGAAGGAGAGGGGGGAAAGAGAGAGGGGGGGAAGAGAGAGGGGGGGAAGAGAGAGGGGGGGAGAGAGAGGGGGGGAAGAGAGAGGGGGGGAAGAGAGAGGGGGGGAAGAGAGAGGGGGGAAGAGAGAGGGGGGGAAGAGAGAGAGGGGGGAAGAGAGAGGGGGGAAGAGAGAGGGGGGAAGAGAGAGGGGGGAAAGAGAGAGGGGGGGAAGAGAGAGGGGGGGAAGAGAGAGGGGGGGAAGAGAGAGGGGGGGAAGAGAGAGGGGGGGAAGAGAGAGGGGGGGAAGAGAGAGGGGGGGAGAGAGAGGGGAGAGAGAGGGGGGAAGAGAGAGGGGGGAAGAGAGAGGGGGGGAAGAGAGAGGGGGGGAAGAGAGAGGGGGGGAGAGAGAGGAGGGGGAGAGAAGAGAGAGGGGGGGGAAGAGAGAGGGGGGGGAAGAGAGAGGGGGGGGAGAGAGAGGGGGGGGGAGAGAGGGGGGGGAAGAGAGAGGGGGGGAAGAGAGAGGGGGGAAAGAGAGAGGGGGGGAAGAGAGAGGGGGGGAGAGAGAGGGGGGGGAAGAGAGAGGGGGGGAAGAGAGAGGGGGGGAAAGAGAGAGGGGGGGGAAGAGAGGGGGGGGAAGAGAGGGGGGAAGAAGGGGGAAAGAGAGAGGGGGGGAAGAGAGAGGGGGGGAAGAGAGAGGGGGGAGAGAGGGGGGGGGAAGAGAGAAGGGGAAAAAAAAAAAAGAGAGCTTACTCTGTATCGAACTCGTTGCCGTTTGAGTGTTTGATCGGTACAGGGGAGAGAGAGGGAAAGAGAGAGGGAGGGAAGTGCGGGGGGGCGGGGTGGGAAGATAGTGAGGGAGGGAGGGGTTAAGAAGGCATACGGAATACTTGCCTCTATTTGCCAAAGCATGGAATACAAGAGCAGGGGGGTGGATTATGCTCGAACTGTATAAACACTGGTTAGGCCACAGCTGGAGTACTGCGTGCAGTTCTGGTCACCACATTACAGGAAAGATTTGATTGCACTAGAGAGGGTACTGAGGAGATTTACCAGGATGTATTTTTGGGATCTCGGGGAATCGAGGGATCGGTGGGAAAGTGGAACTAAGCTCGAAAAAAAGATTTATATAGCACCTTTCACGACCACCGGGCGTCTCAAAGCGCTTTACAGCCAATGAAGTACTTTTGGAGTGCACTCAATGTGGTCTACAGGGCTGTAGTGATACCCGCCCTCCTATATGGCTCAGAGACATGGGCCATGTACAGTAGACACCTCAAGGCGCTGGAGAAATACCACCAACGATGTCTCCGCACGATCCTACAAATCCCCGGGAGGACAGACGCACCAACGTTAGCGTCCTCGACCAGGCCCAACATCCCCAGCATCGACGCACTGACCACACTCGACCAGCTCCGCTGGGCAGGGCCACATTGTCCGCATGCCCCCAGACACGAGACTCCCAAAGCAAGCGCTCCTTCACGGCAAGCGAGCCAAAGGTGGGCAGAGGAAACGTTACAATGGACCACCCTCAAAGCCTCCCTGATAAAGTGCAACATCCCCCACCGACACCTGGGAGTCCCCGGCCAAAGACCAGTCCGCCCTAAGTGGAGGGAGTGCATCCGGGAGGGCGCTGAGCACCTCGAGTCTCGTCGCCGAGAGCGTGCAGAAACCAAGCGCAGGCAGCGGAAGGAGCGTGCGGCAAACCAGTCCCACCCTCCCCTTCCCTCAACCACTGTCTGTCCCACCTGTGACAGGGACTGTGGCTCCCGTATTGGACTGTTCAGCCACCTAAGGACTCGTGCTAAGAATGGAAGCAAGTCTTCCTAGATTCCGAGGGACTGCCTGTGATGATGATGATGATGAACGTGGGGAAACAGGCAATCAATTTGCGCACAGCAGGCTCCCACAAGCAGCAATGTGATAATGATCCAGATCATCAGTGTTTCTGTTATGTTGATTGAGGGATAAATATTGGCCCCAGGACACCGGGGAGAATTCGCCTCTGCTCTGTGGGGGCTGGATCATTGAATACATTTAAGGTGGAGATAGACAGATTTTTTGAACGATAAGGGAGTGAAGGGGCGGGCGGGGAAGTGGAGCTGAGTCCACGATCGGATCAGTCATGATGGTATTAAATGGCGGAGCAGGCTCGAGGGGCCGAATGGCCGACTCCTGCTCCTGTTCTTATGGGGCCTGGACACGGGGGAATGGGTTCTCACCCGGTGCATGATGGAGTTCTCGTGGCAAAAGGTCACCCCTTTCAGCAGCATCACCATGTAGCCTTTGACCTGCGACTCGGTCAGGGGTCGGTCGGAGTTGCGGATGACCTCGGAAAGGTCGGAGAGCATGTACTCGAAGACCAGCACAAAGCCCGTCCCGTGGGGGAAGACATCCTTCAGCTTCACCACCTGGAGCGGGAGAGAGGAGACGGCACATCATCATTCATAACATCAGAAATCGGAACAGGAGTCGGCCACTCGGCCCCTCGAGCCTGCTCCGCCATTTAATACCATCATGGCTGATCCGATCATGGACTCAGCTCCACTTCCCTGCCCGCCCCCTTATCGGTTAAGAAACTGTCTATCTCTGTCTTAAATTTATTCAATGTCCCGGCTTCCACAGCTCTCTGGGGCAGCGAATTCCACAGATTTACGACCCTCTGAGAGAAGAAATTCCTCCTCATCTCAGTTTTAAATGGGCGGCCGCTTATTCTAAGACCATGCCCCCTAGTTCTAGTCTCCCCCAACAGTGGAAACATCCTCTCTGCATCCACCTTGTCCAGCCCCCTCATAATCTTATACGTTTCGATAAGATCACCTCTCATTCTTCTGAATTCCAATGAGTAGAGGCCCAACCTCCTCAACCTTTCCTCATAAGTCAACTCCCTCATCTCCGGAAATCAACCGAGTGAACCTTCTCTGAACTGCCTCCAAAGCAAGTATATCCTTTTGTAAATATGGAAACCAAAACTGCACGCAGTACTCCAGGTGTGGCCTCACCAATACCCTGTATAACTGTAGCAAGACTTCCCTGCTTTTATACTCCATCCCCTTTGCAATAAAGGCCAAGATACTATTGGCCTTCCTGATCACTTGCTGTACCTGCAGACTATCCTTTTGTGTTTCATGCACAAGTAACCCCCATGTCCCGCTGTACTGCAGCACTTTGCAATCTTTCTCCATTTAAATAATAACTTGCTCTTTGATTTTTTTTCTGCCAAAGTGCATGACCTCACACTTTCCAACATTATACCCCATCTGCCAAATTTTTGCCCACTCACTGAGCCTGTCTATGACCTTTTGCAGATTTTTTGTGTCCTCCTCACACATTGCTTTTCCTCCCATCTTTGTATCGTCAGCAAACTTGTCCACGTTACACTCGGTCCCTTCTTCCAAGTCGTTAATATAGATTGTAAATAGTTGGGGTCCCAGCACTGATCCCTGCGGCACCCCACTAGTTACTGATTGCCAACCCAAGAGAATGAACCATTTATCCCGACTCTCTGTTTTCTGTTTGTCAGCCAATCTTCTATCCATGCTAATATATTACCCCCAACAATGTATTGATATAGATTTACTGAGGCGTACGAAAGCAAGGGCCTTACGCTATACATCCGTAAGACAAAGGTCCTCCACCAGCCTGTCCTCGCTGCACAGCACTACCCCCCAGTCATCAAGATCCACGGCGCGGCCCTGGACAACGTGGACCATTTCCCATACCTCGGGAGCCTCCTATCAACAAGGGCAGACATTAACGACGAGATCCAACACCGCCTCCAGTGCGCCAGTGCAGCCTTCGGCCGCCTGAGGAAAAGAGTGTTTGAAGACCAGGCCCTTAAATCCACCACCAAGCTCATGGTCTACAGGGCTGTAGTGATACCTGCCCTCCTGTATGGCTGAGAGACACGGACCATGTACAGTAGACACCTCAAGTCGCTGGAGAAATACCACCAGCGATGTCTCCGCAAGATCCTGCAAATCTCCCGGGAGGACAGACGCACCAACGTTAGCGTCCTCGACCAGGCCAACATCCCCAGCATCGAAGCACTGACCACACTCGACCAGCTCCGCTGGGCAGGGCCACATTGTCCGCATGCCCTCCAGACACGAGACTCCCAAAGCAAGCTCTCTACTCGGAACTCCTTCACGGGCAAACGAGCCCCAGGTGGGCAGAGGAAACGTTACAAGGGACCACCCTCAAAGCCTCCCTGATAAAGTGCAACATCCCCACCGACACCTGGGAGTCCCTGGCCAAAGACCAGTCCGCCCTAAATGGAGGAAGTGCATCCGGGAGGGCGCTGAGCACCTCGAGTCTCGTCGCCGAGAGCGTGCAGGAACCAAGCGCAGGCAGCGGAAGGAGCGTGCGGCAAACCAGTCCCACCCTCCCCTTCCCTCAACCACTGTCTGTCCCACCTGTGACAGGGACTGTGGCTCCCGTATTGGACTGTTCAGCCACCTAAGGACTCACTTCAGGAGTGGAAGCAAGTCTTCCTCGATCCCGAGGGACTGCCGATGATGGTGATGAAATCTCTTCAATAATGGGGTGTTCGCCCACACCCCACATGCCTAAGAGACTGGGCTGATCCGCAGTCTTGACACAACTTTGATTTGCACACAATAACCGCACCATTAACATTCCCATTAGATTTATAATTGGATGCCAATTCCGTGAGGTGCACTATTTAAGCTTTGCGAATTGCGATAATATTGGCAGACTGAATCACCTTGCATGCTAATATTGACAGATCCACCTGTTCAGCCACCTAAGGACTCATTTTTAGAGAGGAAGCAAGTCTTCCTCGATTCCAAGGGACTGCCGATGATGATGATGTTGATAAGACAAAGCAGATAAATTTCACTCTGAGCCACTTGCGAAGAAATGATGGCAGATGACGAAAAGCTTGGTTTTAAGCAGCATCTCATAAGAACATAAGAATTAGGAGCAGGAGTCGGCCATTCGGCCCCTCGAGCCTGCTCCGCCATTTAATAAGATCGTGGCTGATCCGATCATGGGCTCAACTCCACATCCCTGTCCGCTCCCCATAACCCCTTATTCCCTTAAGTACCTGAAGGAAAAAATTTGCAAGGCTACGGGGAAAGGGTGGGGGAGTGGGACTGGCTGAGGTGCTCTTGCAGAGAGCCGGCACGGGCTCGAAGGGCTGAATGGCCTCCTCCTGTGCAGTCACCGTTCTATGATTGCATGAGTTCAGAAGAATGAAAGGTGATTTAATAGAACCATAGAATTGTGACAATGTCATTGAAATATGTAAGACTCTGAGGGGGATTGACAGGGTAGATGCTGAGAGGATGTTTCCCCCGGGCTGGGGAGTCTAGAACCAGGGGTCACAGTCTCAGCATAAGGGGTCGGCCATTTAGGGCTGAGATGAGGAGGAATTTCTTCACTCAGAGGGGGGTGAATCTTTGGAATTCTCTGCCCCAGAGGGCTGTGGAGGCTCAGTCGTTCAGTATATTCAAGGCTGAGGTCGGTAGATTTTTGTTCTCTAGGGATCATAGAAACATAGAAAATAGGTGCAGGAGCAGGCTATTCGGCCCTTTGAGTCTGCACCACCATTCAATATGATCATGGCTGATCATTCCCTCAGTATCCCATTCCTGCTTTCTCTCCATACCCCTGATCCCTTTAGCTGTAAGGGCCACATCTAACTCCCTTTTGAATATATCTAACGAACTGGCCTCGACAACTTTCTGTGGTAGAGAATTCCACAGGTTCACAATTCTCTGAGTGAAGAAGTTTCTCCTCAACTCGGTCCTAAATGGCTTACCCCTTATCCTTAGACTGTGACCCCTGGTTCTGGACTTCCCCAACATCGGGAACATTCTTCCTGCATCTAACCTGTCCAGTCCCGTCAGAGTTTTATATGTTTCTATGAGATCCCCTCTCATCCTTCTAAATTCCAGTGAGTATAAGCCCAGTCGATCCAGTCTTTCCTCATATGTCAGTCCTGCCATCCCGGGAATCAGTCTGGTGAACCTTCGCTGCACTCCCTCAATAGCAAGAACGTCCTTCCTCAGATTAGGAGACCAAAACTGAACACAATATTCCAGGTGAGGCCTCACCAAGGCCCTGTACAACTCCAGTAAGACCTCCCTGCTCCTATACTCAAATCCTCTCGCTATGAAGGCCAACATACCATTTGCCTTCTTCACCGCCTGCTGTACCTGCATGCCAACTTTCAATGACCGATGTACCATGAAACCCAGGTCTCGTTGCACCTCCCTTTTTACTAATCTGCCACCATTCAGATAATATTCTGCCTTCCTGTTTTTGCCACCAAAGTGGATAACCTCACATTTATCCACATTATACTGCACCTGCCATGTATTTGCCCAAATTGGGCAGGAAAGTGGAGCTGAGCTTGCATTTATATAACATCTTTCACGACCACCGGACATCTCAAAGCGCTTTACAGCCAATGAAGTACTTTTGGAGTGCGCTCACTGTTGTAATGTGGGAAACGCCAATTTGCGCACAGCAAGCTCCCACACACAGCGATGTGATAATGACCCAGATCATGTGTGTTTTTGATATATTGATTGAGGGATAAATATTGGCCCCAGGGCGCCGGGAATAACTCCCCTGCTCTTTAAAATAGTGCCGTGGGAATTGTTACGTCCATCCGAGAGGGCAGACAGGGCCTCGGTTTAACGTCTCATCCGAAAGACGGCACCTCCGACAGTGCGGAGCTCCCTCGGCACTGCACTGGGAGCGTCAGCTTAGAGTTATGTGCTCAAGTCCCTGAAGTGGGATTTAAAGCCTGAACCTTCTGGCTCAGAGGCCGAGAGTGCTGCTCACTGAGTCATGGCCAACACTCAGATCAGCCGCGATCGTATTGAATGGCGGAGCAGGGTCGCGGGGCTGACTGGCCGACTCCCGCTGCGAATTCTTCTGTTGTTATTGAGGTGTGGAGGGTGACACACGGCGGCGGGTCTGTGCCCGCCTGTTGTCGCGGAGGGCGGGCGGACTCACATACTGGTTGTCCTCGATCTCCTGCAGGGCTTTGATCTCTCGCAGCGCCTGGTTGGGAATTCCGTCCTCCAGCTTGCGGAGTGCCACCTTCTTCAGGGCGACCGTCTCCCCCGTCTGCGGAGCGAGAGGAAGCACAGTGAGCGAGGGCGGCGGAGAGGGAGAGCGGCGCGGAGCGCGCGAGGCGGTGCAGAGGGAGCGTCGGAGGGGCGGTGCCGAGGGAGTGTCGGAGGGGCGGTACCGAGGGAGTGTCGGAGGGGCGGTAGTGAGGGAGTGTCGGAGGGCGGTGCCGAGGGAGTGTCGGAGGGCGGTGCCGAGGGAGTGTCGGAGGGGCGGTGCCGAGGGGCGGTGCCGAGGGAGTGTCGGAGGGGCGGTGCCGAGGGAGCGTCGGAGGGGCGGTGCCGAGGGAGCGTCGGAGGGGCGGTGCCGAGGGAGTGTCGGAGGGGCGGTGCCGAGGGGCGGTGCCGAGGGAGTGTCGGAGGGGCGGTGCCGAGGGAGCGTCGGAGGGGCGGTGCCGAGGGAGCGTCGGAGGGGCGGTGCCGAGGGAGTGTCGGAGGGGCGGTGCCGAGGGAGTGTCGGAGGGGCGGTGCCGAGGGAGTGTCGGAGGGGCGGTAGTGAGGGAGAGTCGGAGGGCGGTGCTAAGGGAGTGTCGGAGGGGCGGTGCCGAGGGAGCGTCGGAGGGGCGGTGCCGAGGGAGTGTCGGAGGGGCGGTAGTGAGGGAGTGTCGGAGGGCGGTGCTAAGGGAGTGTCGGAGGGGCGGTGCCGAGGGAGCGTCGGAGGGGCGGTGCCGAGGGAGTGTCGGAGGGGCGGTGCCGAGGGAGTGTCGGAGGGGCGGTAGTGAGGGAGAGTCGGAGGGCGGTAGTGAGGGAGTGTCGGAGGGCGGTAGTGAGGGAGTGTCGGAGCGCGGTAGTGAGGGAGTGTCGGAGTGGGTAGTGAGGGAGTGTCGGAGGGGCGGTACCGAGGGAGTGTCGGAGGGCGGTAGTGAGGGAGTGTCGGAGTGGGTAGTGAGGGAGTGTCGGAGTGGGTAGTGAGGGAGTGTCGGAGCGCGGTAGTGAGGGAGTGTCGGAGCGCGGTAGTGAGGGAGTGTCGGAGCGCGGTAGTGAGGGAGTGTCGGAGCGCGGTAGTGAGGGAGTGTACGAGGGCGGTAGTGAGGGAGTGTACGAGGGCGGTAGTGAGGGAGTGTCGGAGGGGCGGTAGTGAGGGAGTGTCGGAGGGGCGGTAGTGAGGGAGTGTACGAGGGCGGTAGTGAGGGAGTGTACGAGGGCGGTAGTGAGGGAGTGTCGGAGGGCGGTAGTGAGGGAGTGTCGGAGTGGGTAGTGAGGGAGTGTCGGAGTGGGTAGTGAGGGAGTGTACGAGGGCGGTAGTGAGGGAGTGTCGGAGTGGGTAGTGAGGGAGTGTACGAGGGCGGTAGTGAGGGAGTGTCGGAGGGCGGTAGTGAGGGAGTGTCGGAGGGCGGTAGTGAGGGAGTGTCGGAGCGCGGTAGTGAGGGAGTGTCGGAGCGCGGTAGTGAGGGAGTGTCGGAGCGCGGTAGTGAGGGAGTGTACGAGGGCGGTAGTGAGGGAGTGTCGGAGGGGCGGTAGTGAGGGAGTGTCGGAGGGCGGTAGTGAGGGAGTGTCGGAGTGGGTAGTGAGGGAGTGTCGGAGGGGCGGTAGTGAGGGAGTGTCGGAGGGCGGTGCTGAGGGAGTGTCGGAGGGCGGTAGTGAGGGAGTGTCGGAGGGGCGGTAGTGAGGGAGTGTCGGAGTGGGTAGTGAGGGAGTGTCGGAGGGCGGTAGTGAGGGAGTGTCGGAGTGGGTAGTGAGGGAGTGTCAGAGGGGCGGTAGTGAGGGAGTGTCGGAGGGCGGTGCTGAGGGAGTGTCGGAGGGGCGGTAGTGAGGGAGTGTCGGAGGGCGGTAGTGAGGGAGTGTCGGAGGGGCGGTGCCGAGGGAGCGTCGGAGGGGCGGTGCCGAGGGAGTGTCGGAGGGGCGGTGCCGAGGGAGTGTCGGAGGGGCGGTGCCGAGGGAGTGTCGGAGGGGCGGTAGTGAGGGAGAGTCGGAGGGCGGTAGTGAGGGAGTGTCGGAGGGCGGTAGTGAGGGAGTGTCGGAGCGCGGTAGTGAGGGAGTGTCGGAGTGGGTAGTGAGGGAGTGTCGGAGGGGCGGTACCGAGGGAGTGTCGGAGGGCGGTAGTGAGGGAGTGTCGGAGTGGGTAGTGAGGGAGTGTCGGAGTGGGTAGTGAGGGAGTGTCGGAGCGCGGTAGTGAGGGAGTGTCGGAGCGCGGTAGTGAGGGAGTGTCGGAGCGCGGTAGTGAGGGAGTGTCGGAGCGCGGTAGTGAGGGAGTGTCGGAGCGCGGTAGTGAGGGAGTGTACGAGGGCGGTAGTGAGGGAGTGTACGAGGGCGGTAGTGAGGGAGTGTCGGAGGGGCGGTAGTGAGGGAGTGTCGGAGGGGCGGTAGTGAGGGAGTGTACGAGGGCGGTAGTGAGGGAGTGTACGAGGGCGGTAGTGAGGGAGTGTCGGAGGGCGGTAGTGAGGGAGTGTCGCAGGGCGGTAGTGAGGGAGTGTCGGAGCGCGGTAGTGAGGGAGTGTCGGAGCGCGGTAGTGAGGGAGTGTCGGAGCGCGGTAGTGAGGGAGTGTACGAGGGCGGTAGTGAGGGAGTGTCGGAGGGGCGGTAGTGAGGGAGTGTCGGAGGGCGGTAGTGAGGGAGTGTCGGAGTGGGTAGTGAGGGAGTGTCGGAGGGGCGGTAGTGAGGGAGTGTCGGAGGGCGGTGCTGAGGGAGTGTCGGAGGGCGGTAGTGAGGGAGTGTCGGAGGGGCGGTAGTGAGGGAGTGTCGGAGTGGGTAGTGAGGGAGTGTCGGAGGGCGGTAGTGAGGGAGTGTCGGAGTGGGTAGTGAGGGAGTGTCAGAGGGGCGGTAGTGAGGGAGTGTCGGAGGGGCGGTAGTGAGGGAGTGTCGGAGGGCGGTAGTGAGGGAGTGTCGGAGGGCGGTAGTGAGGGAGTGTCGGAGGGGCGGTAGTGAGGGAGTGTCTGAGTGGGTAGTGAGGGAGAGTCGGAGGGGCGGTAGTGAGGGAGTGTCGGAGGGCGGTAGTGAGGGAGTGTCGGAGTGGGTAGTGAGGGAGAGTCGGAGGGGCGGTAGTGAGGGAGTGTCGGAGGGCGGTAGTGAGGGAGTGTCGGAGGGGCGGTAGTGAGGGAGAGTCGGAGGGGCGGTAGTGAGGGAGAGTCGGAGGGGCGGTAGTGAGGGAGTGTCGGAGGGCGGTAGTGAGGGAGTGTCGGAGGGGCGGTAGTGAGGGAGAGTCGGAGGGGCGGTAGTGAGGGAGTGTCGGAGGGCGGTAGTGAGGGAGTGTCGGAGGGGCGGTAGTGAGGGAGAGTCGGAGGGGCGGTAGTGAGGGAGAGTCGGAGGGGCGGTAGTGAGGGAGAGTCGGAGGGGCGGTAGTGAGGGAGTGTCGGAGCGCGGTAGTGAGGGAGTGTCGGAGCGCGGTAGTGAGGGAGTGTCGGAGCGCGGTAGTGAGGGAGTGTCGGAGCGCGGTAGTGAGGGAGTGTACGAGGGCGGTAGTGAGGGAGTGTACGAGGGCGGTAGTGAGGGAGTGTCGGAGGGGCGGTAGTGAGGGAGAGTCGGAGGGGCGGTAGTGAGGGAGTGTCGGAGGGCGGTAGTGAGGGAGTGTCGGAGGGGCGGTAGTGAGGGAGAGTCGGAGGGGCGGTAGTGAGGGAGAGTCGGAGGGGCGGTAGTGAGGGAGTGTCGGAGCGCGGTAGTGAGGGAGTGTCGGAGCGCGGTAGTGAGGGAGTGTCGGAGCGCGGTAGTGAGGGAGTGTCGGAGCGCGGTAGTGAGGGAGTGTCGGAGCGCGGTAGTGAGGGAGTGTACGAGGGCGGTAGTGAGGGAGTGTACGAGGGCGGTAGTGAGGGAGTGTCGGAGGGGCGGTAGTGAGGGAGTGTCGGAGGGGCGGTAGTGAGGGAGTGTACGAGGGCGGTAGTGAGGGAGTGTACGAGGGCGGTAGTGAGGGAGTGTCGGAGGGCGGTAGTGAGGGAGTGTCGCAGGGCGGTAGTGAGGGAGTGTCGGAGCGCGGTAGTGAGGGAGTGTCGGAGCGCGGTAGTGAGGGAGTGTCGGAGCGCGGTAGTGAGGGAGTGTACGAGGGCGGTAGTGAGGGAGTGTCGGAGGGGCGGTAGTGAGGGAGTGTCGGAGGGCGGTAGTGAGGGAGTGTCGGAGTGGGTAGTGAGGGAGTGTCGGAGGGGCGGTAGTGAGGGAGTGTCGGAGGGCGGTGCTGAGGGAGTGTCGGAGGGCGGTAGTGAGGGAGTGTCGGAGGGGCGGTAGTGAGGGAGTGTCGGAGTGGGTAGTGAGGGAGTGTCGGAGGGCGGTAGTGAGGGAGTGTCGGAGTGGGTAGTGAGGGAGTGTCAGAGGGGCGGTAGTGAGGGAGTGTCGGAGGGGCGGTAGTGAGGGAGTGTCGGAGGGCGGTAGTGAGGGAGTGTCGGAGGGCGGTAGTGAGGGAGTGTCGGAGGGGCGGTAGTGAGGGAGAGTCGGAGGGGCGGTAGTGAGGGAGTGTCGGAGGGCGGTAGTGAGGGAGTGTCGGAGTGGGTAGTGAGGGAGAGTCGGAGGGGCGGTAGTGAGGGAGTGTCGGAGGGCGGTAGTGAGGGAGTGTCGGAGGGGCGGTAGTGAGGGAGAGTCGGAGGGGCGGTAGTGAGGGAGAGTCGGAGGGGCGGTAGTGAGGGAGTGTCGGAGGGCGGTAGTGAGGGAGTGTCGGAGGGGCGGTAGTGAGGGAGAGTCGGAGGGGCGGTAGTGAGGGAGTGTCGGAGGGCGGTAGTGAGGGAGTGTCGGAGGGGCGGTAGTGAGGGAGAGTCGGAGGGGCGGTAGTGAGGGAGAGTCGGAGGGGCGGTAGTGAGGGAGAGTCGGAGGGGCGGTAGTGAGGGAGTGTCGGAGGGCGGTAGTGAGGGAGTGTCGGAGTGGGTAGTGAGGGAGTGTCGGAGGGGCGGTAGTGAGGGAGTGTCGGAGGGCGGTAGTGAGGGAGAGTCGGAGGGGCGGTAGTGAGGGAGTGTCGGAGTGGGTAGTGAGGGAGTGTCGGAGGGGCGGTAGTGAGGGAGTGTCGGAGCGGGTAGTGAGGGAGTGTCGGAGCGCGGTAGTGAGGGAGTGTCAGAGGGGCGGTAGTGAGGGAGAGTCGGAGGGGCGGTGCCGAGGGAGTGTCGGAGGGCGGTAGTGAGGGAGTGTCGGAGTGGGTAGTGAGGGCCCGGCGCCTCCCGCCCACCTCGATGTGTTTGGCCTTGAAGACGATGCCGTGCGCCCCCTCCCCGATCCGCCCCAGGATGCTGTATTGCTCCATCCCCCTCTCCCGGGGACAGGCCGCTCCCTCCGGTCTGAGCCTGAGCCTGAGCTCCTAGGCCGCGGCTGCCGGCTCCATGGCAACAGGCGGCCGCAGGGGCGGGCCTGCGTCATCACGCAAGGTGGCCTGGCAGACGTCATCGCGCAACCGGGTCCCGCGAACGTGATCAGGCCATCTGTTCGGGATGATGTAATCGCGCAATGTTCTGGATGATGTCATCGCGCAATGTTTGGGGTGATGTCATCGTACAATCTGTTCGGAATGATGTCATCGCTCATTGTTCTGGATGATGTCATCGCTCAATGTTCTGGATGATGTCATCTCTCAATCTGTTCTGGATGATGTCATCGCGCAATCTATTCCGGGTGATGTCATCGCTCAATGTTCTGGATGATGTCATCGCTCAATCTGTTCTGGATGATGTCATCGCGCAATCGATTCCGGGTGATGTCATCGCTCAATGTTCCGGGTGATGTCATCGCTCAATGTTCTGGATGATGTCATCGCTCAATCTGTTCTGGATGATGTCATTGCACAATGTTTGGAATGATGTCATCACACAATCTGTTCGGAATGATGTCATCGCACCATCTGTTCAGGATGATGTCATCGGTTGATTCCAGAGATGAGGGGATTGTCTTATGAGGAAAGGTTGAGCAGGTTGGGCCTGTACACATTGGGGTTTAGAAGAATGAGAGGTGATCTTATCGAAACATATCAGATTCTGAGGGGGGCTGGACAGGGTAGATGCAGAGAGGATTTTCCCCTCGTGGGGGGAATCGTATACATTTCAATCAGATCATTATTAAGGAAGCAGTAGCGGGACATTTGGAAAAGCATGTTTCAATCAAGCAGAGTCAGCATGGTTTTATGAAAGGGAAATTGTGTTTGACAAATTTGCTGGAATTCTTTGAGGATGTAACGGACAGGGTGGATAAAGGGGAATCAGTGGATGTGGTGTATTTGGATTTCCAGAAGGCATTTGACAAGGTGCCACATAAAAGGTTACTGCACAAGATAAAAGTTCACGGGGTTGGGGGTAATATATTAGCATAGATAGAGGATCGGTTAACAAACAGAAAACAGAGAGTCGGGATAAATGGGTCTTTTTCCAGTTGGCAATCAGTAACTAGTGGGGTGCCGCAGGGATCAGTGCTGGGACCCCAACTATTTACAATCTATATTAATGACTTGGAAGAAGGGACCGAGTGTAACGTAGCCAAGTTTGCTGATGATACAAAGATGGATGGGAAAGCAAATTGTGAGGAGGACACAGAAAGTCTGCAAAGGGATATATACAGGCTAAGTGAGTGGGCAAAAAATTGTCAGATGGAGTATAATGTGGGAAAATGTCAGGTTATCCACTTTGGCAGAAATAACAGAAAGGAAAATTATAATTTAAATGGAGTAAAAAATTTCAAAGTGCTGCAGTACAGAGGGACCTGGAATCCTTGTGCATGAAACACAAAAGGTTAGTATACAGGTACAGCAAGTGATCAGGAAGGCCAATGGTATCTTGGCCTTTATTGCAAAGGGGATGGAGTATAAAAGCAGGGAAGTCTTGCTACAGTTATACAGGGTATTGGTGAGGCCACACCTGGAGTACTGCGTTTCATGTACAAGAACCCCCAGATCACTCCGTACAGATCACTTTGTAATCGCTCCCTATTTAAATAATAATTTGCTTTTTTTATTTATCCTACCAAAGTGGATAACCTCACATTTTCCCACATTATACTCCATCTTTCAAATTTTGGAGGATCAGGCCCTCAAAATCTGGCACCAAGCTCATGGTCTACAGGGCTGTAATAATACCCGCCCTCCTGTATGGCTCAGAGACATGGACCATGTACAGTGGACACCTCAAGTCACTGGAGAAATACCACCAACGCTGTCTCCACAAGATCCTGCAAATCCCCTGGGAGGACAGACGCACCAACGTTAGCGTCCTCGACCAGGCCAACATCCCCAGCATCGAAGCACTGACCACACTCGACCAGCTCCGCTGGGCAGGGCCACATTGTCCACATGGCCGGACATGAGACTCCCAAAGCAAGCGCTCTACTCGGAACTCCTTCATGGCAAACGAGCCAAAGGTGGGCAGAGGAAACGTTACAGGGGCCATCCTCAAAGTCTCCCTGATAAAGTGCAACATCCCCACCGACACCTGGGAGTCCCTGGCCAAAGACCAGTCCGCACCAAGTGGAGTAAGTGAATCCGGGAGGGCGCTGAGCACCTCGAGTCTCGTCGCCGAGAGCGTGCAGAAACCAGGCGCAGGCAGCGGAAGGAGCATGCGGCAAACCAGTCCCACCCTCCCCGTCCCTCAACCACTGTCTGTCCCACCTGTGACAGGGACTGTGGCTCTCGTATTGGACTGTTCAGTTACCTGAGAACTCATTTTGAGAGTGGAAGCAATTCTTCCTCAATTTCGAGGGACTGCCTGTGATAAGAACACAAGAAATAGGAGCAGGAGTCAGCCATTCGGCCCCTCGAGCCTGCTCCGCCATTTAATATGACCAAGGCAGATCCGATCATGGACTCAGCTCCACTTCCCTGCCCGCCCCCTTATTCCATTATCAGTTAAGAAACTGTCTATCTCTGTCTTAAATATATTCAATGTCCCGGCTTCCACAGCTCTCTGAGGCAGCGAATTCCACAGATTTACAACCCTCTGAGAGAAGAAATTTCTCCTAATCTCAATTTTAAATGGGTGGCCCCTCATTCTAAGATCATGCCCCCTAGTTCTAGTCTCCCCCATCAGTGGAAACATCCTCTCTTCATTCACCTTGTCAAGCCCCCTCATAATCTTATACGTTTCGATAAGATCACCTCTCATTCTTCTGAATTCCAATGAGTAGAGGCCCAACCTACTCAACCTTTCCTCATAAGTCAACCCCCTTATTGCCGGAATCAACCTTCTCTGAACTGCCTCCAAAGCAAATATATCCTTTTGTAAATATAGAAACCAAAACTGCACGCAGTACTCCAGGTGTGGCCTCACCAATACCCTATATAGCTGTAGCAAGACTTCCCTGCTTTTATACTCCATCCCCTTTGCAATAAAGGCCAAGATACCATTGGCCTTCCTGATAACTTGCTGTACCTGCATACTATCCTTTTGTGTTTCATGCACCAGGTCCCGCTGTACTGCGGCACTTTGCAATCTTTCTCTATTTAAATAATAACTTTATTATGTGGCTCGGTGTCAAATCTTCTGTCTCTTTATATTTCTGTTGGGACTACCTTGGGACGTTTCCACTTGTGGGGAGGAGATTAGAACTAGGGGGCCATCAACATATTAGATAGTCACTAATACTGGGTGGGTTGGGATTCTTGAGACACAGTCAATGGGACGAGATTGGGAACCTTGAGTCGGGAATCGATGGGACAAGATTGGGAACCTTGAGTCGGGAGTCGATGGGACAAGATTGGAAAGCTTGAGTCGGGGCCAATGGGATGAGATTGGGAACCTTGAGTCAGGAATCGATGAGAAGGGGGCTCTGGTCTTCTCTCAGGGGGTTGTAAATCTGTGGAATTCGCTGCCCCAGAGAGCTGTGGAAGCTGGGACATTGAATACATTTAAGACAGAGATAGACAGTTTCTTAAACGATAAGGGAATAAGGGGTTACGAGGCGCTACATGAACGCAGAATGTTGCCGTTGTCTGGAGAGGACGAGAGCATCATTAACCAATCCCAGGTTTGCAGACCAATGAGGCACAAGTGCCAAGTGAATGGCCCGCCCCCTCCAGCTGAAACTTACAAGACCCGGAAGTGGCCAAACTTGTCGGAAACTTTGAGCAGACTGAAATAGTTGGAGGAACAGTTTCAACAAACGTCGGGGAGGACAGGGGTAGGACGCGATGAAAACGATTCGACTTCTATAATTAAGTTGCAGTATTTTAATTTTTAAAAAAACTTCTTTGGAAAAAGTTTGTGGAGTTTTTAAAAAGTTTCCAAACTTTTCGAGAGGAAAAAGTTTCGAACTTTTTTTTTCTCCCCCAGGCAGTTTCCTGCTTTATTATTCTCCCTGTCTCAGTCTGGCTGTTTTTGTTTGGGGTTGATGTTTCCTGGTTGTTTGGAAAACGTGTTTCGATCAACAACTAGGAAATCCAGTGGCCGTGTAAGCCACGGTTTGGTGGTGGTTGAGATCACAAGGTGCGTCTGCGAGGCGGTCTGGACGCGGCGTTAATTCAATATTGCAAGGTTGCGTGTGACCCAACAAAGTAAGGTACTTTCAATAAATTCTGAGAGCCAGGACTCCGAGTGTAGGCATTTGCATAGGTGGATCTGTCAATATTAGCATGCAAGGTGATTCAGTCTGCCAATATTATCGCAATTCGCAAAGCTTAAATAGTGCACCTCACGGAATTGGCATCCAATTATAAATCTAATGGGAATGTTAATGGCTGGTGCGGTTATTGTGTGCAAATCAAAGTTGTGTCAAGACTGCGGATCAGCCCAGTCTCTTAGGCATGTGGGGTGTGGGCGAACACCCCATTATTGAAGAGATTTCATCACCATCATAGGCAGTCCCTCGGGATCGAGGAAGACTTGCTTCCACTCCTGAAGTGAGTCCTTCGGTGGCTGAACAGTCCAATCCTTTTGGCTAAGATCAAGTGTAGTACCGTTTCTGACCAGCCACCATGACCTCCGGGTGGTTTCTCCCTGGTCAGGAAGGTATATGCTTGCATTTTTGGAAACAGGAGGTGGGTGGGGAGGTTTGACCCATCCACCTCCACGGAGGTGTGTGGGGGACCTGACCCATCCACCTCCATGGCACGAACCTGGTATTGCAGTACTTCCAGGAACGGTGCAGTGGCTCTAGGCCTTTTGGCTAAGAGCATTGGCGCAGAGTGATCCTTGGCATGTGCAAGGTGACCTCTGGCGTTTGTGATTTGACAAAGAATTGGAACGATCAGCTACGAATTTAAAAAAAAAAACAGTCCAATACGGGAGCCACAGTCCCTGTCACAGGTGGGACAGACAGTGGTTGAGGGAAGGGGAGGGTGGGACAGGTTTGCCGCACGCTCCTTCCGCTGCCTGCGCTTGGTTTCTGCACGCTCTCGGCGACGAGACTCGAGGTGCTCAGCGCCCTCCCGGATGCACTTCCTCCACTTAGGGCGGACTGGTCTTTGGGCCCAGGGACTCCCAGGTGTCGGTGGGGGATGTTGCACTTTATCAGGGAGGCTTTGAGGGTGGTCCCCTGTAACGTTTCCTCTGCCCACCTTTGGCTCGTTTGCCCGTGAAGGAGTTCCGAGTAGAGCGCTTGCTTTGGGAGTCTCGTGTCTGGGGACATGCGGACAATGTGGCCCTGCCCAGCGGAGCTGGTCGAGTGTGGTCAGTGCTTCGATGCTGGGGATGTTGGGCCTGGTCGAGGACGCTAACGTTGGTGCGTCTGTCCTCCCGGGGGATTTGCAGGATCTTGCGGAGACATCGTTGGTGGTATTTCTCCAGCGACTTGAGGTGTCTACTGTACACGGTCCATGTCTCTGAGCCATACAGGAGGGCGGGTATCACTACAGCCCTGTAGACCATGAGCTTTGGTGGTAGATTTGAGGGCCTGGTCTTCAAACACTCTTTTCCTCAGGCGGCCGAAGGCTGCACTGGCGCACTGGAGGCGGTGTTGGACCTCGTCGCCAATGTCTGCCCTTGTTGATAGGAGGCTCCCGAGGTATGGGAAATGGTCCACGTTGTCCAGGGCCGCGCCGTGGATCTTGATGACTGGGGGGCAGTGCTGTGCGGCGAGGACAGGCTGGTGGAGGACCTTTGTCTTACAGATGTTTAGCGTAAGACCCATACTTTCATACACCTCGGTAAATACGTCGACTATGTCCTGGAGTTCAGCCTCTGTGTGCAGGCGTTGTCCGCGTACTGTAGCTCGACGACAGAGGTTGGGACGGTCTTGGACCTGGCCTGGAGATGGCGAAGGTTGAACAGGTTCCCACTGGTTCTGTGGTTTAGTTCCACTCCAGCGGGGAGCTTGTTGACTGTGAGGTGGAGCATGGCAGCGAGGAAGATTGAGAAGAGGGTTGGGGGGCGATGATGCTGCCCTGCTTGACCCCGGTCTGGACGTGGATTGGGTCTGTAATGGATCCCTTGGTCAGGATCACGGCCTGCCTATCATCGTGGAGCAGGCGGTGGATGGTGACGAACTTTTGGGGGCATCAGAAACGGAGGAGGACGCTCCATAGACCCTCGCGGTTGACAATGTCAAAGGCCTTCGTAAGGTCGAAGGCGGCCATGTATAAGGGCCGGTGCTGCTCCCTGCATTCTTCCTGCAGCTGTCGCGCTGCAAAGATCATGCCCGTTGTGCCCAGAGATTTAACATGTTACTCGAGAGACTCCCCTCTCGTTCGCCCAAAACCACCCCCTTCCCCGCTCAAACAGTCGGAGGGGCAGTACTGAGGGAGCACCGCACTGTCGGAGGGGCAGTACTGAGGGAGCGCCGCACTGTTGGAGGGGCGGTACTGAGGGAGCGCCGCACTGTCGGAGGGGCGGTACTGAGGGAGCCCCGCACTGTCGGAGGGGCAGTACTGAGGGAGCGCCGCACTGTCGGAGGGGGCGGTACTGAGGGAGTGCCGCACTGTCGGAGGGGCAGTACTGAGGGAGCGCCGCACTGCGCTGTCAGAGGGGCAGTACTGAGGGAGCGCCGCACTGTCGGAGGGGCGGTACTGAAGGAGCGCCGCACTGTCGGAGCGGCAGTACTGAGGGAGTGCCGCACTGTCGGAGGGGCAGTACTGAGGGAGCGCCGCACTGTCGGAGGGGCAGTACTGAGGGAGCGCCGCACTGTCGGAGGGGCGGTACTGAGGGAGTGCCGCACTGTCGGAGGGGCAGTACTGAGGGAGCCCCGCACTGTTGGAGGGGCTGTATTTCGGATGAGACGTTAAACCGAGGCCCCGTTTGCCCTCTCTGGTGGATGTAAAAGATCCCGGGACCACTATTGGAAGAAAAGCAGGGGGCGTTCTCCCCGGTGTCCTGGGGCCAATATTTATCCCTCAACCAACATCACTAAAACAGACGATCCGGGTCATTATCACATCGCTGTGTGTGGGAGCTTGCTATGCGCAAATCGGCTGCCGCGTTTCTGACAGTACAACAATGACCACATTTCAAAAAATGTGCCTGATTGGCTGAGGAAGTATTTTGGGACAACCTGCACTGGTGAAAGGCGAGATACAAGTCTTGCCATGTTCTCAGAACATCCCATTCGGTTTCCAATAACCGCGTTGGGCGGGTAAATACGGCAGCCAATTTGCGAATAGCATGAGACCACCAACAGCCGACCCGCTCTCCATAAACCCTTGATTGACTTATCGTGTAGATATCGGTCTATCTCCGCTTTCAATGTATTCGGTGGGCCAGACTCCATCGCCCTCTGCGGCAGAGACAGACCTGTAACAACCCGGCCTGTGTCTTGTTTCAGACAATCCGATCGCCGCTGTCTCCGACGGAAGGATGTCGATGAGGAAGCGAATCAACATGAAGGTGGTCCTCCTGGGAAACTCCGGGTATGGACCGCTCCACGGGAAGGGGAGCAGGATCCGGCCATTCGGCCCCTCGAGCCTGCTCCGCCATTAAACGCCGAGGGGACCGGGCCTGGGAGGGGGTGGGGTTGGAGGGGTCTATGGGGAGGGGTTTTGGGGGGGGGGGGGGAGAGAAAGGGAAGAGGGGTTTTGGGGGGGGGAAGGAGGGACGAGGGGTTGTTGTTGGGATGGGAAGGGAAGAGGGGTTGTTGGGTGGGGGGATGGGAAGGGAAGAGGGGTTGTTGGGTGGGGGGATGGGAAGGGAAGAGGGGTTGTTGGGTGGGGGGATGGGAAGGGAAGAGGGGTTGTTGGGTGGGGGGATGGGAAGGGAAGAGGGGTTGTTGGGTGGGGGGATGGGAAGGGAAGAGGGGTTGTTGGGTGGGGGGATGGGAAGGGAAGAGGGGTTGTTGGGTGGGGGGATGGGAAGGGAAGAGGGGTTGTTGGGTGGGGGGATGGGAAGGGAAGAGGGGTTGTTGGGTGGGGGGATGGGAAGGGAAGAGGGGTTGTTGGGTGGGGGGATGGGAAGGGAAGAGGGGTTGTTGGGTGGGGGGATGGGAAGGGAAGAGGGGTTGTTGGGTGGGGGGATGGGAAGGGAAGAGGGGTTGTTGGGTGGGGGGATGGGAAGGGAAGAGGGGTTGTTGGGTGGGGGGATGGGAAGGGAAGAGGGGTTGTTGGGTGGGGGGATGGGAAGGGAAGAGGGGTTGTTGGGTGGGGGGATGGGAAGGGAAGAGGGGTTGTTGGGTGGGGGGATGGGAAGGGAAGAGGGGTTGTTGGGTGGGGGGATGGGAAGGGAAGAGGGGTTGTTGGGAGGGGGGATGGGAAGGGAAGAGGGGTTGTTGGGAGGGGAAGAGGGGTTGTTGGGAAGGGAAGAGGGGTTGTTGGGAAGGGAAGAGGGGTTGTTGGGAAGGGAAGAGGGGTTGTTGGGAAGGGAAGAGGGGTTGTTGGGAGGGGAAGAGGAGTTGTTGGGAAGGGAAGAGGGGTTGTTGGGAGGGGAAGAGGGGTTGTTGGGAAGGGAAGAGGGGTTGTTGGGGTGGGGGGATGGGAAGGGAAGAGGGGTTGTTGGGTGGGGGGATGGGAAGGGAAGAGGGGTTGTTGGGTGGGGGGATGGGAAGGGAAGAGGGGTTGTTGGGGTGGGGAAGAGGGGTTGTTGGGGTGGGGAAGAGGGGTTGTTGGGGTGGGGAGAAGAGGGGTTGTTGGGGTGGGGAGAAGAGGGGTTTTGGGGTGGGGAGAAGAGGGGTTTTGGGGTGGGGAGAAGAGGGGTTTTGGGGTGGGGAGAAGAGGGGTTTTGGGGTGGGGAGAAGAGGGGTTTTGGGGTGGGGAGAAGAGGGGTTTTGGGGTGGGGAGAAGAGGGGTTTTGGGGTGGGGAGAAGAGGGGTTTTGGGGTGGGGGGAAGAGGGGTTTTGGGGTGGGGGGAAGGGAAGAGGGTCTGGGGGAGGGGGAGAGGTGTTGGTGGGAGGTCGGACGAGCACGGTAACACCCCCTGTGTTGTCGCTGTGTTTCAGAGTGGGGAAGTCGGCCCTCATGAACCAGTACGTCAACAAGCATTACACCAATCTGTACAAGGCCACGATCGGAGCAGACTTTCTCACCCGGGAGATTACCGTTGACGGCAAGAACATTGCCTTGCAGGTATGTGTCCCGAACCGCTGCCTCCCCGCCTTCTCTCACTGCCTCCTGGGTCAACACAAGAGCTGGCCATTCGGCCCCTCGAGCCTGCTCTGCCATTCAGTGAGATCGCGGCTGATCGACCTCAACACCACTTTCCCGCCCGATTCCCCGAGAGTCCACAAATCTATCGCTCTCCACTTCAATATACTATAGGGAGGGTTATACTTGAACTGTATAAAACACTGGTTAGGCCACAGCTGGAGTACTGCGTGCAGTTCTGGTCACCGCATTACAGGAAAAATGTGTTTGCACTAGAGAGGGTACAGAGGAGATTTACCAGGATGTTGCCTGGACTGGAGAATTTTAGTGATGAGGAAAGATTGGAGAGGCTTGGGTTTTCTTTAGAACAGAGGAGGCTGAGGGGAGACTTTATTGAGGTGTATAAAATTGGAGGGCCTGGATAGAGTGGATAGGACAGACTAGTTTCCCCCAGCAGAGAGGTCAACAACCAGGGGCCAGCCCGTCGAGCCTGTTGCATTAGGAACAGGAGGAGGCTGTTCAGCCCCTCGAGTCTGTTGCATTAGGAACAGGAGGAGGCCGTTCAGCCCCTCGAGCCTGTTACATTAGGAACAGGAGGAGGCCGTTCAGCCCCTCGAGCCTGTTACATTAGGAACAGGAGGAGACCGTTCAGCCCCTCGAGCCTGTTACATTAGGAACAGGAGGAGGCCGTTCAGCCCCTCGAGCCTGTTACATTAGGGACAGGAGGAGGCCGTTCAGCCCCTCGAGCCTGTTACATTAGGGACAGGAGGAGGCCGTTCAGCCCCTCGAGCCTGTTACATTAGGGACAGGAGGAGGCCGTTCAGCCCCTCGAGCCTGTTACATTAGGGACAGGAGGAGGCCGTTCAGCCCCTCGAGCCTGTTACACTCTGTAATTCTCAGCTAGACCAGAGGAGGCAGCGTAGGTCGGGGTGGTTGAGGGGAGGTTCAGTGTGGCTTGGGGCTTGACGTCTGCTCTCTCTCTTTTCCCCCCCTCCCTCCCCTCCCTCCTCTCCCCTTCCCCCTTGCAGGTGTGGGACACGGCGGGGACGGAGCGGTTCCAGTCGCTGGGCTCGGTGCTGTACCGGGGCACCGACTGCTGCATCCTGGTCTTTGACGTGACCTCGGCCCCCTCCTTCCGGGCCCTGGAGGGCTGGCGGCAGGAGTTTGTGCTGCAGGCCGCTCCCCGAGACCCCGACGCCTTCCCCTTCGTCGTCGTGGGCAACAAGACCGACCTGAGGGACCGGGAGGTGAGAAGTGAAGCCTCCCATTGCCGAATTTCCCGATTTCTTTTTTTTTGTTGTTGTCTTTCTTCAGTCTTCCTGCCCCCCCCCGCCTTATTTTATTAAGGTTTAGTATAACTTCCTTGCCTCTGTACTCTATACCTCTATTTATGAAGCCCATGATCCCACATGCTTTTTTAACCACTTTCTCAACCTGCCCTGCCCCCTTCAATGACCTGTGCATGCCCCCACCCCCCCCCCCCTTAGTATTCTACGCCTCATTCTTCCTACCAAAATGTATCACTTCGCACTTTTCTGCGCTAAACTTTATCTGCCGCATGTCCGCCCATTCCACCAGCCTGTCTGTGACACTCCAGTGCGGGGCTGAGGGAGCCCCGCACTGAGGGAGGGGCGGTACTGAGGGAGCGCCGCACTGCGCTGTCGGAGGGGCAGTGCTGAGGGAGCCCCGCACTGAGGGAGGGACGGTACTGAGGGAGCGCCGCACTGCGCTGTCGGAGGGGCAGTGCTGAGGGAGCCCCGCACTGAGGGAGGGACGGTACTGAGGGAGCGCCGCACTGCGCTGTCGGAAGGGCGGTACTGAGGGAATGCCGCACTGTCGGAGGGGCGGTACTGAGGGAGCGCCGCACTGTTGGAGGGGCGGTACTGAGGGAATGCCGCACTGTCGGAGGGGCGGTACTGAGGGAGCGCCGCACTGTTGGAGGGGCGGTACTGAGGGAGCGCCGCACTGTCGGAGGGGCAGTACTGAGGGAGAGCCGCACTGTTGGAGGGGCGGTACTGAGGGAATGCCGCACTGTCGGAGGGGCGGTACTGAGGGAGTGCCGCACTGTCGGAGGGGCTGTATTTCGGGATGAGACGTTAAACCGAGGCCCCGTCTGCCCTCTCGGGTGGATGTAAAAGATCCCGGGGCCACTATTGGAAGAAGAGCAGGGGGGAGTTCTCCCCGGTGTCCTGGGGCCAATATTTATCCCTCGACCAACAGACGATCCGGGTCATTATCACATCGCTGTGTGTGTGGGAGCTTGCTGTGCGCAGGTTGCCGTTTCCCACAATGCAACAGCGAGCGCACTCCACAAGTACTTCATTGGCTGTGAGGCGCCTTGAGGCGTGCGGTGGGGCTGTGAAAGGTGCTATAGAAATGTAAGTCTGTCTTTCTTGCCGTTTGTCGCTCTGTTCCGCCGCCGTTCGCTGTACTGTTCCCCGGGGATCACCGCTTGTGAGCGGTGAGGTGGGAGGGGCGTGGGCAGTGTGAGCCCCGGACAGGCACAGCGAGCAGGAAAGGTCCAGGCTCCATCTTCGGCCTGTTCCCCGAGCCAAAGTGGCGGTGGGCGGGGGCTCACCCGGGGGGCTCTATGGCCCCCCCCCCCCCCCCCCCCCCCAATGACCCGGCCTGGACGCGAGGGTGGGGGTCAGTGAGCAGTGGTACCGTACCCCGGGGAGAGTAGTGGGGTGGGTGGGGGGGGGGATTCCTCGGGAGATGAGGGGTGGTAGTGGAGAGGGTGGAATTGGCCGGGCTCTGTTTCGGTTCTTGCCGGCCAAGGAATTGGTTAATG